>NC_073306.1:36900541-37105541 GCF_027595985.1 Sorex araneus
TAAGCAAGAAAACAGTTCTTTGATGATTTTGCATAGTTTGATCCTTAGTAATTCTCAGTCATTTGTATGCTTAGCTTCTGTCCCACATTCAACAGAATTTTTCTGCTTAAAACGTGCAGCACTCTTTTTTTAAAGGCACTATAAAGCAAGTTTTTTATGACTAATATGTCTACATAGATTTCAGCATCTAGAAAGTCAAATATTTGGGGCCAGAACAATAGCACAGAGGGTAATTGGTTGACTTGTACATGACTGACCTGGATTTGATCCCTAGCACCCGATATGGTCCGCCAAGCCCCACCAGGAATGATCCCTAAGCATAGAGCCAGGAGTAAGCCCTGAGCACAGAGGGAATGTTACCACCACCACCACCAAAAAAAAAAAAAAGTCAAATTATTTGTTGAATTAATTGTATGAAAACATCAACTAAATCCACATAGAAAATCTGCTTTAATCATTTCTTTTACCAGGATGAAGAACTCTGGGGGGTGGCAGCCAGGGGAAGGAATTTTGTTATGTGATTATCACTGATTTGGGCAGTCAGGGCTGTTTTGTACAGAGATGGCTAACTGGCCATTTGTCAAGCACTTCAGAATACCTACAAAGGCATCAGGCGGTTGTAGTGGTTAGGGTAAAAGGGTGAGCTGTTATAACAAAGAAACTCAACCGTGTAGTGGCTTAAAGAACAAAGACCTTTGTTCCTGTCTAACTTAGCAGCTCAGGGGAGTTAACTTTGGGACAGCTCTGCTCCAGGCGGTCATTTAGGGGCATAGTTTCCTTATATCGTGTTGCCTCTCGGGCCTCTTCATGGTTGAAGCCAGGTCATCACTGGCTCCAGTCAGTGGGAAGGGAAAAAAGGAGGTGGCACACCCCTGGCCTCAAGGCCTCGGCCCTGCAGTGGCATGCAAGCGACTGCTCACTTTCCTTGGCAAGAACTTAGTCATGCAGCCACACCTACCTGCAGAGCAGGCTGAGAAATGGAGTTAAGCCCTGAGCCAAGAAAGAAGGGGAGAACAGATTTTGGTGGACAACTTGCAGGCTCCAGTGAATTCTGATCATGGGAAGAATACGGACTTCCTGGCTGGTTTAATTAGTTCTGATTGCTTGCTCGCGGCAGATCATTTTCCGCATCTGTGAAATCAGTGAGTGGTGTAGAGCTGACCTTGGAAATATTTCTAAAAGTAAAGATCTTGGCTGGGGAGATTTAAAGATAAGAATACAAGCCTTATAGGACGCATGAAACGGAAGGACGGTATGGCCCTAGGGCCAAGTGGGCAAGCACTGAACATGGCAGGCAGAAAAGATCAGAGAGATTTTTGTGGCTCTGTAATAACTGAACCAATGGCTAAACCTATCTCCAGACTTCCTTTAGGGGTGGGGAGCGGGGGAACAAAGTTCAGACTTGGAATGGGACCATTCCCTACCTGATAGGCTCTCTGTGAACCAGGGTGTGAGATGCCCAGCACCCTGCATTTGTGTGTAAAGTGGAGTAATCTCTTCTGCATCATAGGAATCATGAGATGCCTTTGGAAGCACATAGCCCTTGGCACTGAAGTATCCCTAAATACTCTTTAGGGCATGGTTTCATTGGGGGAAAATTACCAGTGCTACAAAAATGTTGATTTATGTATGGTATCAATTTCCAAAAGTTAGCAAAGTGGACTTGGACTTCAGATGGGCTAGTTTGTTGGCTCACAGGCTAATCGCCAAAACCAGTGTCTCAGCCTCTATCTGCCATTCAGCTTGTTTTTAGCCACTTTTTTAATGCATGTGATTTTTTTCTCCCTGGGTTCTCTAATTTCCTTGAATGGTTTTCTGCATCTAAAATGTTCTTGGGTGGGGGGTGGCTGGAGCGATAGCACAGCAGGTAGGGCGTTTGCTTTGCATGTGGCCAACCGAGGTTTGATTCCCAGCATCCCATATGGTCCTCTGAGCACTGCTAGGAGTAATTCCTGAGTGTGGAGCCAGGAGTAACCCCTGTGTATTGCCGGGTGTGACCCAAAAAGCAAAAAAAGAAAAACTGCTCTTTTGGGGCAAGAGCTATAGTACAGTGGGTAGGGTGTTTGCCTTGACACGGTGGACCCAGGTTCAGTCCCCGGCATCTCATACGTTCCCCTGTGCACAGCCAGTACCTGTGTGCAGAGCCAGGAGTAACCCCTGAGCATTGCTGGGTGTGACTCAAAAAGCAAAAAAAAAAAAAAAAAAAAGCCCTTTCTCCTCCACTCAGGGAGTTGCTTCTCCATCAGGGCCCAGATCCCATATATGTCCCTTAAGCTACTTGCCCAGCCTATAGGGAGGTTTTGTTTCTCCACCTTTGGTGCTTCTATAACAGTTTGTGTGTGATAGCAGCAAGTACCCATGGAGTCTAGGTGCTGGTTGTGTTCTAAGTACTTAATTCTCGCATCTGCCCTCTGAGGCAGTGTCATCATCGGCTCTGTTTTACAATTAAGGAAACCAAGGAAAACAGTAAGTGATTTTCCTGAGGGCAAGCTGAGGTTTGAAACTGAGTGGCTTCAAAGTCCATATTTTGTTTGTTTGTTTGTTTGTTTGTTTGTTTAGTTTTGGCCATGCCAAGGATTGAACCTAGGACCTCACACTTGCAAAGGTGTAAGCTCCGCCACTGAGCCACATCCCTTCTCAGAATCTGCGTTCTTATACCCCATGGCCCTATCCTCATTACTTGTCTACAGAGGATGTCATCTGTAATTATCCCTTGCTCCCCTTGGAGAGTCAGTCCTGCCGGAATATGAGCCCTGTCTTCAGACTAATGTGGGACATGGGGTGGGCAGCATCAGCGATTCGGAGGCTGCTTCTGGCCAGGCTGACTGCATGGCGATCACGTCTCACGGCTGCTCCTCGGTGAGTGCCTGCTGTGTGCTCAGGCATTCTGTGTTCAGCACACGCATATCTTAAGATGATGAATTCCTTTGAACAAAGGGACATAGTGATTTATAATTCCCCTTTCATAAGCAGGCATAAATATTCGCAGTGGTGATTGGCACAGAGGAGACTGTGCTACTGAAAAGAAACTCTTTGCGGGCAGGATTTTTTTGTCCGTTATTAACTGTTTTATCCCTGCAGTAAAGGCACTCGGTGTTTGCTGACCTCAAATTTGAAGCTGCTTCTGACTGACTACAAGTCCATTATACCACCACTTGCTTGCAGGGCTCAGGGAGCCATACCGGATGCTGAGAATCAACTCCAGTTGGCTGTGCGCATGGCAAGTGCCTAACTTGCTGTACTGTCTCTCCAGTCTGGAGAAGTGTTGGGGTTTTTTTTGTTTGTTATTTTGTTTTTAGTTGGTTGGTTTTTTGTTTTGTTTTGTTTTGTTTTTTGTCACACCAGCTCTGCACTCAGGAATTGTTCCTGGCAGTGCTCAAGGGACCATATGGGATGCCAGGAATTAAACCAGGGTTGGCCATGTGCAAGGCAAGTGGACCATTGTACTGTCTCTTTGGCCCTGAATAAATCATTTCTGTCTCAGGCAAGATCACTGGGCCAGTGAGTCTGGGATTCACTTGAGTCACCAAATGTGGGGTGATGAGCCAACTGAAAGGGAGAAATTACAGGCAGGGCTGGGGAGAGGACAGGCAGTAAGGCACTTGCCTTGCATGTTTTGAATCCCCTTATTCCTTTGCCTCTCTTTGATTTGAGTCCCCACTACCACATATACCTGAGTACCACTAGGGGTTACTCCTGAACACAGAGGCAGGAATAGTCCCTGAGCCTAAACACTTATAGGGTGTGACCCCAAATCATAAATCATACACATGTCAAGAAATTGAGGAAATAAAGGTCCTTATGTCACTGTTGTGGATTCAAAAATATCTGTCTCACTGGATTTGCATAATGAAGTAGAGTTGCAGAGAGGGCCAGAGAAGTAGTACACGTGGTAATATACTTTGCCATGCATGAGGCCAATCCTGGCTTGAATCCTGGGACTACAGGGGTCCTGAGCACAGGAATAAGCCCTGAGCTCCCTCAGGGTGGCCTAGAAATAAAAACAACCAATGGTGTTACTGACTTTTGACAGAAGTGTCAATCCACGCCCTTCAAGCTTTGTGTTGGAATCTTCCCACGCTTTTGAGAACTGCCCTTCCTGATGGATAGTGCACGGCTTTCAGTGGCAGCCCGTCAGGGTGTGGAGAATTCCTCGGGCATCAGTTCTGTTTCACACTTGTTTCAGCCCTGGGTTTCTTGTTCTTCCTGTATAAAGTTGAACACCACTCTGTAATATATGGAGGAACAGAGTGATTTGGGATCTGGACAGGTCACCCAATTCAGTCTGATCCCCCGTGAGACAGACATGCTTTGAGAATCACTCACCTAGGTTAGCTGTTTAGAGAACCTGAGGCCCAGAGACCTCAAGACACTCCCCTAGAACAGCACAAAAAGAGCAGGGGAACCTTGGTCTCCTGGCTTCGTTCTCTTGTTCTCTGTCCTGCTTCATGCTGAAGGTCTATTTTGCTTCGGGAAAAGAACTTGACCTGGACTAACATGAAGGCAAGTAGAGGACTTTGGGAGCCAGATAAGAGCTTTATAATTAGGAAAGTCTGTTTGTTAATTTATTCAACAGACTTAATGAGTGCTTACTACTCGCTGCTTTAGATACTAGAGATACATTAGTGAACAAGACAGTTCATGTCTTCAAAGAGCTCAGGTCTTCGTGCTCATAAATGTGATGATGCTTTAATAGAGATGTTCAGAGAACCGGCAGTGTTGTACCTGACCTAGTCTGGGAAGGCTTTCAGAGAAGCCGTGTAAGCAAATGCCAGGAAAAAGTAATAGGAGTGAAGAAAGCAGGGAGTGTTAGGGAGAGGACTGGAGAGGGCTGCAGGAAGCAGGTCACAGAGGGCCCTGTAAACCATTAACCCGGAGACAACCGCCTCAGATGTGTTTACTAGAGAGATCACTCTGGTGCAATGAGGAAGGAAACTGAATTGGCGGGAGATGGCTCCAAGGGCAGGGGTCAACTGAATTAATAGGACGTTGGTTAATACTGGTGGTGAGGGAGGAAGAGGTCAGGAATAAGGCTCAGGCTCCAGGGAGTTTGGGGGAAAAAAATGCTAGTTTGTTCCCCAGCATCCCGTGCCCCCGACCCCCACTCCCAGCAGCTGCCAGGTGTAACCCCAAAAGATGAAGGGTCATGGTTTTCACTCACACAGTTGAACGGTAAGTTCCTTTGGACATGTCGGGGGGCACTGGAAGAAGAGCAGGATGGGCTGAAGGAAGAGAAAGGGTTGGTGGGGAACTCGTTGAGACTGAAATGTCTCCTGAGAATCTTAATGGGAAATTTAGAGAAGGAACCGGATATTCTGGTTGAACCCAGAGAGAATTCTGGGCCCAAGATAGGAATCTCGAAGTCATCAGCATGGATGGCATTTGAAGCTGTGGCATATGAGGTCACTTGAGCAGGGCTTTAGTGAGGAAATGTGGCAGGAGAGAAGCTTGGGGCCGGTGGGCCATTGTGGAACAGGAGATCGCACCAGAAACTGAGGGCTATTGAGGGACAGGCCTGGAGCCCGGCCTCACAGAGAAGGAGCGTCGGAAGGGAGCAGGCAGTAAGGAGCGAGAGGCTGCATTTCAGTGAGGAGGATGTTTGTGGTCAACTCAGTAAGGGATGTTTCAGTTACTATTAGAAATCGGAAGCCAGGGGCCAGAGAGATCATGCAATAGATAGGGTGCTTGCCTTGCACACAGTCAATCCAAGTTTGATCCCCAGCACCCAATATGGTCCCCTTAGCCCTGAAAGGAGTGGTCCTGGAGTGCAGAACCAGGAGTAAGCCCTGAGGACACTGGGTACGGCCCCCAAACAAGTAAGAACTTAGAAGCTGGGGGCTGGAGAGAAATACTGCAGTGGATAAGCCACTTGCCTTGTATGCGGATGGCCTGTGTTCATTCCCTGGCATCGTATATGGTCCTGCGAGCCTCTGCAGGAGTGAACTGGAGCATAGGAGTAAGCTCTGAGCAGTAAGGTATACTGCCACGCTTCTCCCCTGCCACCCCCTTACACACACACACACACACACACACACACACACACACACACACACACGCACATGCACACTTACAAAATCTTTAAAAATAAAATTGAAGCTGGGTAGGGGACATAGCTCAAATGGTTGGAGTAGGAGTATTATGACACATTATCCTTGACACTGACTACAGCCGGAAGTAGAGTGACCTCCCTACCCTCTGGGCACTGGGACTTTCCTGGTATTGGCAGGGGGAACCCCACACCCTTGGGACCCCTCAATCAGCAAACCAGGCTGGCCAGTCACCCACAGGGAAGACTTTCCTCCATTAGCGTGAGAAGACTTGACAGTCATACAGAAGACAATTCAGTTTCTCCTTGATGTACTGACTGACCTCTGGGGAAAAGGCCTATTGCAAAGAGAAGAACATCTAGGCGGTAAATGACTTGTGCTTCACTGGGCTCTAATAAGACGATGTGTAAAGAACTTAGAGCCAGCAGCCCTGCAAATGCGATAGTCTGAGAGAAGGAGTCAGATAGAAATGTGACTGTCGAATCATAAAACTTGACGAGTGGGAGGAAGCAATCCAGCCACGGTGGGCACAGTAGGCCTGTAGAGTTAAAAAAAACAGAGCAGCTGGTCCCCCAGAATGTAGAGCAAACTGATAAAGGAAAAGGACCCGAGAGAGGAGTGGGAGCCGTGGCTCAGTGGCAGGGTCACGGGCGGGAGGCCCGGGGTTTCATCCCTGACACTGTGAGAAAAAATTAAGATTAAAAGGAAACAGGGCAGAGCAATGATCATTGCTTTTGTTTGAGGGCCACACAGTGCTCTGGGGCCATTTCTGGCTCAGTGCTTGTGGGGTAACTTCTGATGGTGCTCAGAGGACTCTAGTGCTGGGGATTAAACCTGAACCTCTTGTCTGCAAGACCTGCACCCCAGTCTCTTGAGCTGTCTCTCTGTAGATAAATTTTGGAAATTCAAAGATAGATGGGCATGGGGCCAGGGAGCTAGTACAGTGGATCAAGGCTTGTTCTGAACGAGATGACCTGGGTTTTAATCCCTGGCACCACATACAATTCCCTGAAGTTCATTTTTGTTTGTTTGCTTTTGTTCATTTGTCTCTTTCTGTTTTGGGGCCACACACAACGGTACTCAGGGCTTACTCCTGGCTCTGCGCTCAGGGATCACTCCTGGTGGGTCTCAGGGAACCATATAGGATCCTGGGAATTGAACCAGTTTGGCTGCTCTACTGTCACTCTGGCCCCAGCCCTGAAGTCTATTTCTATGTCCAGCCCAGGAGCCTTGCTCCCCGCACACATGTCAGGGCACCTGTCCACAGCCTGGCAATCCCTGCAGCTGCCCTTGACCCCCTACTTAAGGCCGCCTTGCCTGCTTTTTAATTTTCTAGTTTTATGGGCCTATTGTGTTATCTTAAGATAGTTGAATTTGCATTTCTTTTATTCCCTGGCCAGATCACCAAGTCCTGAGATTTCCTTATATCCATATGGGTACATTTTAAGTCCTTTCTGAATAGGATCTCGTTTCACACTTCTGTGCTTCTGTATTTGGATAATAAACACACATCTTGTTTTTGTTCATTTTGTTTGTCTTATTGGCACACATTTTCCCACACCTCTTTCCTTTTGATCTTCTACAGAAGAGAGAAAATAGATCAATCCATTCACCTTAGGTCTGCTTCAGACCTTCCTGGGCCTAAAAGCAAGGGGGCGGGGGGGGGGGGCGCAGATTCCAGGGGGAGGCTGTTGAGGTGCCCTGTCTGGCTCCACCTCCCCAATGGCGTTGGCCTCATGGGCTCCTCTCCTGCTGAGTGACGCGTCTGTTCAGAACAGGCTTCCTCTGAAGTGCTCTGTGGCCTGCCCCCCATGCATTTGCTATTCTCTGTCGCAGTGTCCGGTGAGTCCTGGGAAACGCCGCAGATATTTCTATTGCTGTCAAAAGCACCCGGGTCCCTCTAGGCACCCCTGCATGAAATGGGCTCCCCTACATTACATTGCACCCTTTCGTGCCCCTGGGATGTAGCAGGGCCTTTCAGGAGCCAATGGACCTCACCCAGCAGCCGCTCTGCAGAGCCCAACCCTCGGACCTTTGTCGTGTGGGCTGCCCTGGGAGGGGCTGGCACTGGAGAGGCAACACCAGTCTCCTTGGAACAGTCACTTTGGGTTCTGCCATCTGGAAGAAGTTGGCTGCTCGTGCAGAGCTACGTGCTGGAGGGGCCCTGCACCCCGCACCCCAGCACATGCGCTGGAGAAGGAAACAGCCCACACAGTGTCTCCCACTTCACGTCCAACCCCATCACAGGCACCTCCTGACTTCTGACACTTCACACAGGGCTTCTGGGGCCACGGGCACCTGGAACTCGCTGTGGGCACAGCAGAAGACACTGCCCTCAGCCCTGATGGAGATCACTGCACTGGAGGCTGGACAGAGCACATGGATTAAGCACTTTCCTTGCACAACGCTGACCCCAGCTTGACCCCCAGCACCACATATGATCCCCTGCAGACCACCAGGAGTGATCCCTGAACACCACCAGGTGTACCCTCAAAACCTCCCCAAATAAAAAATTGAAATGATCTCACTGTGGCTTGGTGGCAAAGTGCATGACTTGCATGCATGAGATCTGAATTCAATCTCTAGGACCACCAAATAGGGGTGTGTGTGGGGGAGATCTAACCTTCCCCCAGCCCCAAAAGTTTCCATGACAACCCTCACTTTTTCAGGCTTCATAGCTATCGGGTCCCTACATCTTAACAATCTTTGTTTCCTATCATTGGCGTGATCAATAACTACAAATTTAGAGGCTTAAATCAACACAAGCAGGGCTGAAGCGATAGATAGTACAACAGGCAGTGTGTTTGCCTTGCACCCTTGCACGCAACCAGCCCGGGCTCTACTCCCGGCATCCTGTATGGTATTCTGAGCACCACTCTGGAGTAATTCCTGAGTGCTGAGCCAGGAGTAAGACCTGAACACTGACAGGTGTAGCCCAAACACACACACACACACACACACACACACACACACACAGAGCCAACCAATTAACAACACAAACTCGGTCCAGAGAGATTGCTCAGTGACTGAGCACATACTTTGCACTCAGGAGGCCCAGGTTCTACCCCTGGCACCACAGGGTCTTCTCACACACCACCAGGAGGTACCCCTGAGCACTAAGCTGGGAGTAGACTCCAAGTACTGCTGGGTGTCACCCATAAATGAAAAAGAAGGAGAAAAATAGGATAGCATAAGCTTATTACCTGGTAGTTGTGAAAGTAAGAAGTCTGAAAGGCATTTTATGAAATTAAAATCAAGGTGACAGAGCTAGAGTGATAGTACAGTGGGTAGGACACTTGCCTTTCACTCATCCATCCCGGGTTCGATCCTCAGCATCCAATGGTGCTCTGAACCCCACCAGGAGTGATCCCTGAGCACAGAGCCAGACGTAAGCCCTGAGTATTGCTGGGTATGACCCCCCCACCAATAAAAATAAGGTATCATCAGGTCTGGTTTCTTTTGGAGGCTCCGCGAGAAAATCATTTCTCCCCTCTCTGTGGCGCCTGCATCACTTCAACCTGTCTTGGTCTTAGAGCACTTTCCTTCTATAGTGAGCTCCTGTCTTCCTCTTGGAAGGACTCTCTCTTCTGATTTAGTCTGGCCCACCCAGATGATTCACAACAGTCTCCCCATAGCCAGATCCTTAATACCATCTGCAAAGTCCCCCACCCCCTTTTCTTTAACACAAGCTGATTCCCAGGGCCCAGTGATGAGGATGCGGATATCTGTCACCACAACCTACCCATGTAACATTCCTGGAGCCCAGCGGGTCCCTCCAGCCCATTCTCCTAATTGCCTCTCTGTGTCTCTCCATTAAAAGCTTGACCTGGGACCGGAGCGATAGCACAGCGGGTAAGGCATTTGCTTTGCACACCGCCAACCCAAGTTTGATCCCTGGCATCCCATATGGTCCCCCAAGCACCGCCAGGAGTAATTCCTGAGTGCAAAGCCAGGAGTAACCCCTGAGCATCGCTGGGTGTGACCCAAGAAGCAAAAAAAAAAAAAAAAACAATAAAAGCTTGACCTGACTCTGTCTGATGGTGGACAAGACCTTCTGTGGCCCTCCTACTCTGTTCTCCGACGAGTCCCCACCAGTCATTCCAAAGCAGCAACGGTTGGTTCCTCAAGGCAGAGAAACAGTAGGCCCCAGAGTTTGGAGGCGAAACTTCTCTGGCTTAAATCCCAGGTGTCTCCCTTCCAAATGTGAATTCTTGACCCATCAACTTAACCACACTGCCTTGTTTTCAGCTTTCTAGTATTTTGACCCTCAAAAAGATTGTTGCAATGATTGAGGTAATATTTTAAAACATGAGGACAGCTTGCCACAGTTTTTCTTCCGTCACATTCTTCCAGTCCTGCAGATGCTCCTTGGCATGCTCTCCCCTAGAATTTCATGGAGATTCCTGCCCTCCCTCCAGAGCTAGTTTGGTGCCACCTCCTCCACACTGGCCTCCCTAATGTCTCCTCTCACCACGTGCTGTCTGGGGCACGGCAGATCCGAAGCAGGGCTCTACCACATTATCTCTACAATGATAATGATTTGTTCATGTGGTAGAAGGGAAACCTTTTTTTTTTTTTTATTGTGGAGGGAGTACCCTGTGGTTAGGCCTGGCTCTGAGTTCAGGGATCACTCCTGAGGGACCAGATGGGGGTGCCAGAAATTGAACCCAGGTCTGCCGCATGCAAGGCAAGCACTTTACCTCTGTACTATCTCTCTAGCCTCAGAAGGAAAACATTTTGAAATACTAATATTTGTACATTTCTTCTCCACACTTCCTTGTATGTGACCCAGATAAAAGTGTTCACACTTCTTCTATTAATTAGTATTGGGCTGGGAGGGGAACAAATACTGTAAAGGTTAAAACACTTGCCTTACATGTGTCTAACCAGATTAGGTCCCCAGTACCACATAGTCTCTGAAGCACTGCCAGGAGCGACTCTGAGCACAGAACTGGGAGTAACTACTGAGTACCACCAGGTGTAGCTTTAACCCCAACCCCCAAGTTAGTAGTTAAGGGGCTAGGGAGCTGACTCAAAGAGCTAGAACACATGCTTTTCTTTGGGAGCCCAGCTTTAGTTCCGAGCTCTGCGTAATCCCCTGAGCACCTATGGATATCCCGTGAGCACCAACCAGGTATGACCACTTTAAAAAAATAGTATTTATGGAGCCTGTGGAAATGGCTCAGTCAGTGTCTTCCCTGCAAGCACATGGTCAAGAGTTTGATCCCCAGCACTGTCGCATGCACTGAGCGAGAATCTACCAGCTCTGCTGTCCGAGCCTGGCAGCTCTGCCATCTGGGATTCCCACTGCCACAAATGGTCTCAGCTGCAATTTAGTCTGGTGCATGCAAGCACCACAGAAACTTCCAGCCCCCAACAAGCACCGCCACTGAAAGGTGGGAGAGCACCACCATGGCCAGGAGGTTCTACCAACTGGCAGTGTCCCCTGACCAGCACAACCACAGATGCTCCTCAACTGAAAGAGCAAATGCCGGTAAGCACTCATGTGAACACCGAGACCCCATGAGCACTGCAGGGACTGTGTGATCCCAGGAGCACCACAGTGAAAACGTGCAGGGGCACAGGGAGTCGTGATGCAGCCCCTGTCACTGCCACACCAACCATGGAGGGACAAGAAACAATCTTTTTTTTTTTTTCCAGCTAGAATGTAAAGAGAAGGAACATGAGTGAGGCCGTTTCTCTTTTCCACTTCTAAACTGGATTGTGATGTGGACACCCCAGGGGACAGTTTTGAAAGCTAAATGGCAAGCTTTGTGAGAGAAGGGCTTTTGAGAGTCTTTCGGATGCTCTTGAAGGAAGCAGCATGTCATTTTATGCCTTAGTGGGGGACAAGAGAGTAGAGAGAGGGGTTCTAGCCCTGCCTGCACCTGGCCATGCTATTCGGGGCTGCTGATTTTTTTTTTTTTTTTTTTTTTTTTTTGGTTTTTGGTTTTTGGGTCACACCCGGCAATGCACAGGGGTTACTCCTGGCTCTGCACTCAGGAATTACCCTTGGCGGTGCTCAGGGGACCATATGGGATGCTGGGATTTGAACCCGGGTCGGCTGCGTGCAAGGCAAACGCCCTACCCGCTGTGCTATCTCTCCAGCCCCAGCTGCTGATTTTTTTGGTTTGCTTGTTTGGGGGCCACAGCCGGCAGTGTTCAGGACTTACTACTGCCTATGCATTCAGGAATTACTCCTGATGGGCTCAGGGAGATTATGTGTGCTGCTGGAGTTCAGCCTCATGCAAGGCAAATGCCCTATGGGGTCAGAGTTGATCTTGCAGGACCCCGGAGTGGGCCAAGATGGAAGCAGAGGCAGCGTCTGTCCACCACGTTTGCTTCCTGTCCCTGGCCTAAGTCAGTGAGTGAAGGCATTGGGCCTCGCCACTGCACCGGCCTCTTGTCAATCACTGTTGCTCCCTTAAACCACACAGCACACGCCTGTACAAGCCACGTCCTGTCCACTCCATTGTTCGAGGGCACCTGGTCTTTCCATATTTCAGAAATTCCTAAAGCAAAGACCAAGCTCTTACCCCCCGAGCATCAGTGAGGGGGAGAAGGAAGTTCTCAGCATCTGCACCTGGACAGAGCTGGACAGCGAGATCGCTCCACAGGCCAAGCCACACCGAGGGGCCTTGTGACGGCAGCTGACCCCGAGCTGGGCTCCTCAGTGTCTGAACGCGTGGCCGGTGCACGGAAGATTCCTGTTATAGTGGAAGGAGGGAGGACGGGCACAATCTCGTGAGGAAGACAGACGCGTGAGTGGCCGCAGGGCAGAGATGAAGGCCTGGAGCAGCTCTGAGTGAGCAGAAGCGTCAGTGGCAGGGGGGGCTTTCTGAAGCCAGTCCAGGACAAGAACGCAGGTCTCGGCCCCTGTGCACCATGAGTGGGACTAGACACTGTGGGGAAAAAGGCCCTGAAACATCTACATCTCTGAGCTCCAGAATGCCCGCAGGCCTGGGCCCTCCCGGAGGCCTCCTCAGCCATACCTGAGGAGCGCTTGGTCCATGATCCTCCATAGGCAGTGGACAATCTAACATCTGTGAGCTTTTGTTTTTGTTTTGGGGCCACATCCAAAGGTATTCAGGGTTGACTCCTGAATCTGTGCTCAGGGATCACTCCTGGCAGAGCTCAAGGACCACATGCCAGGAATCAAACCTGGGTCTTCCATGTGCAAGGCCAGTGCCTTCATCCCTGTGCGATCTTTCTGGCCCTCGTGTCCCTGACTTTGCCGTTGGAAGTCAGAGATGCCCATCCATCGGTGTGGCTCTGATGTCCATCCACCGGTCCATCCATATGCCAGCTGGTTGAGGGCTGCAAGAAGGCCATGATTAGTCAGAGAAGTGGAAGACAGTGAGGCCTAGACCAGGAGAAGCTTCCTGAATGTTCAGAGCCCACCCCACCGCCCCCATGGCCCCCCAACTTCAACTTTTTTCAATGCCTTGAAACTTTTTGTGTGTGTGTCGAAAAATAACACGCATCACTGTGCCAGGCCTATAACATCTGGCTGGTTTTATAGAGGGTGGCACCACGGCCTCAGTGCTGAGCTCCTGGCATTTGAGATGTTGATTCTTTTTCCTTCTGAGGCCTGGTTGCCCCCCTGTCCTGGGTTTCAAGTGACATCACTCATGCTAAGCGTTAAATCACCCTCTTTCCTGCTCCAGTCTGCCTGACTGCAACCAAGGGCCTGGACGGGCAGCTTCTGTCCCCACCGAGGCCACTGTGGGCTCCAGCCAACGCCTCCACACTGTGACCACGTGCCAGAGTTCATGCCGAGCGCTCCCCAGGTAAGAGCTTGTTGGCTCCTCTGATGTTCCTCTGTGGGAGGCACAACTCTTTTCAGAGGAAGAAACTGAGGCACGTGGGCGCAGTCGTGCGGGGCTTCTGGTGGAGACAGAGCCCACATCTCACCCACTTTTCACACTTCCTTGAGCTCAGGTTGCTACTTTGGCAAAGGTGGAAAACGGCCTCTGTTGCTGTCCGGGAGAGGATCCCTGAGTGTGCGTTGGGGCGGGGGACAAGAGTCCCGGGCTGGCAGTGGACCCGCGCGGCCGTGACTGGGCCTGGCCGAGCGCGGGAAGGAGCTGCCCAGCCAGGCGGCAGGGCTTGGCGGCAAAGCTGCCCGTGGGGCGGGAGGCCAGGGCCGCGCCCTGGGCCCTGGCAGGCCGCCCGGGGCCGCCCGTTGAGAAAATACCTGCCACAAAGGCGTCCTCCCGCCACGACTGGCCGCCACTGGCCGCGCAGCACCCTGACTGAGGAATCCGGTGTCTGCGCCAGACCGCACGGGCTGAACCACCCTTTGCCCCTCACTGTCCCACAGCCCCTCATCCCGCCTGGGGCTCCGCAGGCTGCCAAGCCCCACTTCTGTTGCACACAGTCACCCTGCACCCCCGCGGCGCCCCAGACAGGTGCTTCACAGCTGGAGGCCCCAGGCTGGCCCGCCCGGCCTCTGGCAACGGCTTGTCAGGAGTAGAAGTGAGAACAGTCTCAGGAAAAGAATGTGGCTGCAGTCAGGCATTGGGGGGTCCTACCTGGAGGGGGGGGCCAGAGAGATGCAAAGCAGAGAAGACTCTGGTACCGCCTGTTGTGTGGGTCTCACGGCCTCTGAACAAGGCACAAGAAGCCCCTCAGAGAGTTCAGCTTCCTGAGGGGGCACCGGGAGGGGAGTGTGTGTGGGGGGGGTGGCTGTGTCCTTCCTTCCCTTCTTCGTAGGAGTAAGACCGTGGGGGTGTGAGCTGGGCGAGAGACCACCGCACATGGGCTCTAGCCCCAGGCGGGCAGCAGCCCCCCAGCACCTGCTGTGGTGGCCGCTGCCAGCCCCTGTGGTGCCCAAGATGATACTGGCGAAGAATCTGTATCTTTGGGTGGCCCCTGCGGTGCTGAGTGGAGCCTGCCCAGACCGGCCTGTGTGCTCCTGGCAGGACTGTCCAAGCCGTGGCCAGTGTTCCTGAGCCCTAGGCCCACCGTCCTCCCGACCTGGACCCCCCTCATGCTGGACAAAGGAGCTGTCTCCGGAGGGGCCCCTGCTCCCCCAGCCCAGGCCGGCGGCAGGCAGCCGTGCAAGGCCTCAGGAGGGGCCCCCAGGGGGTTCCAGCAGCAGTGGTGGGGACTGGCTTCCCCGGCAGGAGCCTCTGGCCCTGAGTAAGCCCTGAGAGAGCACCCAGGCCATAGGGACCCAGCAGTCATGGTGAAGAAAGCACTGTCCCATGAGTGCTGAGACAGACGTGTGTGATTCTGTGTGGGAGCCAAGCAGGCTCCGGGCAGGCTGAGGGGACCCTCATTTTGCCCCCAGGGCTCCCGGCTTGGTGTCCAGACCAGGTTGCCTGTGGGCTCTGGGCCTGGTGGGCCTCATTCTCTACTCAGGCCTCTCCCTGTCACCCACTGTCGCAGGGGCTCCGCAAGGCACTCCCCACACCCGTGTGGCAAGGCGGATGATAAAAGAATCTCTCAAGGGACGAGGCGGCCTGAGGCAGGTGTGGGCTCAGAGTCCCTGGGTCCCCAGCCCCCTCACTCTCAGACCCTCCTCTCTCTGCCCTGCCACTCGCAAAACCTCCTATTTCAGACCCTCCACGCTCTCCCCCTCCACTCTCAGCCCTCCACACGCTGCGTTGTGCCTCTGGGCTCCCAAAGCCTCAAGCCCTCCTCTGGGAAGGGCAGAAAGGACACGGGGCTGGTCAGGCTGCCCGGCGGGCCACAGGCTTCCCATTCCTGGTGAGAAGGGCAGCAGCTGCAGCCCCCACTGTCTTTCCAGAACACACCCCCTCCCCGTGACAAAACACACACACACACACACACATACACACACCACACTCGCCCCCAGGAAACAGTCACACACACACACACACACACACACACACACACACACACACACTCTCGCCCCCAGGAAATGCTCCTTCCTGGGAAGGACCCGCAGGGACACACACACACACACACACACACACACACACTCTCGCCCCCAGGAAACAGTCACACACACACACACACACACACACACGCTCTCGCCCCCAGGAAATGCTCCTTCCTGGGAAGGGCCCGCAGGGACACACACACACACACACACACACACACACACACACACACACACACTCGCCCCCAGGAAATGCTCCTTCCTGGGAAGGACCCTCAGGGACACACACACACACACACACACACACACACACACACTCGCCCCCAGGAAACAGTCACACACACACACACACACACACACACACACACACACACACACACTCGCCCCCAGGAAACGCTCCTTCCCGGGAAGGGCCCGCAGGGGGCGGGGTCACCGCGGACACAGCCCGGCCTCAGTGCAGGCTCCAGGCGCCCGGGGTCCCCCGACACAGAGCAGCGGCCAAGCTTCCGGGACGTCCGAGGGTGGGCTCGGGCTCCTGGCCCGGTCACTAGCCCTTCCGGGCTGGTCATTACGGTAGCGGGAGGGAAGCGGCTCAGATTCCCGATCGCCGGCTCTGGGACCACAAAGAGCCACTAAGAGGCGATTCAGGAAAACATGGAGCCTGGCTCGGAATTCCCGGCTCCTCGCTGCCCCCTGGTGGACACGAGCAGCCCAGCACCCGGGAGGTCCGGGAGGAATCCAGCCCTCCAGGGTCTTCCCCTGACCTGCAACTAGCTTGGGACCTCGCCAAGGCGCCCACCCCTTGGAGCACCAGTCCCATCCCCCACCCCCATCGCCGTTCATGAAGTGCCAACATCTGCAGGATGTTGTAAGAAGTAAAGGCATCGTAAGGTCGGGTAAGGGAACAGGTATGAATCAGAACTCGCCCAGTAAATGCCGGTTCTCACAGTCATCACCCCCTCTCCACCTCCGAGGATATTGGTCATCGAGTCCTATGATTCTCCAGAACAATCTCTGCGTCTCCTGAGCTCTCCCACAGCTCCCCCACCTTCCGTGGAGCAGCCCCTCCTGGGCAGAGTCCCCACCTCTGCTGTCTGCTTCCTCTACCTTTCTCTGCCCTGAACTCCGACCACACCCCAGTCTGAGCTCACGGCAAGATGCTGCCTACTGCAGTGGACGCTCCTGTCCCGAAGACCCAGTCCCGTCTGTCAGAGCTGGAGCTGGGTTAGTGGCCCAGAATCCTAGAGCTTGTACAGAAAATAAGGCAATGGTGGGGGGTGGGGCGGCAATCTTCCGGTCCACTTGAGGAAACTGAGGTCAAAATGAGGTAAATGTGTTCCTCAGCATGAAAGAGAGCATTCATTATCTCAGAGCCTATTAATCCTATTTTATGTCTTGACCAAGTGCTATTTTCCAACATCTAAAAAGTCAACATCCAAGAAGAGGGACGCAGCTTAAGAATCTCCCTGCCTGAGACTGGAGCAATAATATTGCAGGTAAGTGTCCCGATAAAAATACTGAATGCTCTGAACAAACACCATGACCTCTTAGCACCTGTATTGCAAACCATAATGCACAAAAGGAAAAGGAGAGAGAGAGCAAGAAGGAAAGTGCCTCTCGTAGAGGGAGACTGGGGGTAGGGGGTGGGAATGGGGAATGGTGGTGGAGAAACAGGGGACATTGGTGGTGAGAAATGTACATTGGTGGAGGGATGGGTGCTGGATCATTGTATGACTAAAACCCAATTATGAATAACTTTGTAAGGGTCTATCTCATGTTATCCAATTAAAAAAAATAGCAATGTGGAATTCATGCCCAACTCAATCAGCTTTATCAATGGCTGAATAAATAGCAGTACTCCTACATTAAAAAAAAATTCCAGATAAGGCACTTGCTTTGCATGTGGTCAACATGGGTTCTATCTCCGTCATCCCAGATGGTCTTCCAAGCACTGCCAGGAGTGATCCCTGAGTACAGAGCCAGGAGTAAGCCCTGAACAGTGCTGAGTATGACCCAAAACCAGAAAAAAGAAAGAAAGAAAGAAAGAAAGAAAGAAAGAAAGAAAGAAAGAAAGAAAGAAAGAGAGAGAGAGAGAGAAAGAAAGAAAGAAAGAAAGAAAGAAAGAAAGAAAGAAAGAAAGAAAGAAAGAAAGAAAGAAAGAAAGAAAGAAAGAAAGAAAGAAAGAAAGAATATCCCTGCTGGCCCCATATTTCTTCATAAGCCTCAAAGCCTCATCCTGTCCCTATAGACCAGTAATTCTGTTTCTTGTGTGTGTCACTGTGGGCATAAATATAACCCAAGATGGATCTGCACTCATTATTCTTTTGTTTTTGTTTTGGGGGCACACCTGGCAATGTTTAGGGGTTACTCCTGGCTCTGCACTCAGGACTCACCCTGGTGGGCTCAGGGGACCATGTGCAATGCTGGGGATTAAATCTAGGTCGGCTGCATGCAAGGCAAGCGCCCAACCCGCTGTACCGTCTTTCTGGCCCCCTGGATCTGCCCTATTGCTAGGACCCATCACTTCCTCTCAGAGATGTTCACGTCTTCCCTTTCTCACTCACCAGTCTGTTTGGAGGCTTCATCTTCCTGCAGTGAGCTTTTTCAAGCTATTTTTTTTTCCAATTGTGGGCCTGTGTCTTCATTTATGCTCTTTCCTTTTTTTTTTTTTTGCTTTTTGTGTCACACCCAGTGATGCTCAGGGGTTACTCCTGGCTCTGCACTCAGGAATTACTCCTGGCAGTGCTCGGGGGACCATATGGGATGCTGGGAATCGAACCCGGGTCGGCCGCGTGCAAGGCAAATGCCCTACCCGCTGTACTATCGCTCCAGCCCCTATGCTCTTTCCTTACTGCTGGACCAAGGAGTGTTTGCTGACCTCACTGTTACGGAGCCATGGCCAGTGGTCCTGCCGGCACCACAGCCTGAGGACGAGACTCGACTCCAGAGCTCGCTGTCCCATTATCCCACTAGTAAGAACAGGGAAGCCCTTGGTTTTGGGTTCTGGGGTGTTGGGGTGAAGGAAGAGTAGGGGAGGGGTCTGTGTGGCTTTTGTTTTGTTCTTGCGTCACAGTCGGTGACTTATTCCCAGCTTTGCACTCAGGAATCACTCCTAATGGGAAACCCTGGGACCCCGGGGGTCAAACCCAGATCTGCTGCGTGCAAGGCCAGTGCCCTACTTGCTCTGGCCCCATGTGTTTCTGTTCTGCTATTTGGTGCCAGGAATGGAACCAGGGCTGGAGTAGAGGAGGTGTGTGATGCTTTCATGGAGTGGGTCGAACTCCTGGAATGGCAGAGAGGTTGATGCAGTAGACTCTGTCTGTAAGTGAGCCTGTCGGCCTCTCTCTGTGGCCTCAGCCAGGCTCTGCACAGGTCGGTCTGGGCACCCTGAGCCTCATGCCCTGCCTCTGACTGAGCCCAGCACTTGTCAGACACACTGGATTTCAGGAGAATCATAGCTTACCATTATCCTCTAATTATCCCACTGCTCCCGCTTATAAATTGTTGAGGTTTTTATTGAGCTTTTATTGGTTTATTTTAATTCCTCTTAGGATGAATGCAGTCCTTTGATATTTATACATTTAAAATTTATAAGAAGAAGATTTTTTTAAAAATTGAAGGTGCCAGGAATTTGGGGAATTTTTTTTTCCTTTTTGGGTCATACCCGGCAATGCACAGGGGTTACTCCTGGGTCTGCACTCAGGAATTACTCCTGGCAGTGCTCGGGGGACCATATGGGATTCTGGGAATCGAACCCGGGTCGACCGTGTGCAAGGCAAATGCCCTACCCAATGTGCTATTGCTCCAGCCCAGAATTTGGGGAACTTTAAAAGTTTCCTTCCTGGGGCCAGAGCGATAGTATAGCAGGTAGGGTATTTGCTTGTGGCCAACCTGAGTTGGATTCCCGGTATCCCATATGGTCCCCCAGGAGTAATTCCTGAGTGTAGATCCAGGAGTAACCCCCGAGAATTTCCAGGTGTGACCTCCCCAAAAATACCCAAAATATTTTCTTTTAAATATCTTAACTATATACAACTCTTTGGTTCCTGAAGCAAGAAGAAATAATAATCATTCACAACATACAATGTCTTTTATAAATGTGCCAAAATCAAGAGTCACTACAAAACAAACAAATAACTTGGGGCCGAAACGATAGCACAGCGGGTAGGGCGTTAGCCTGGCACTCGGCCGACCCGGGTTCAATCCCTGGCATCCCGTATGGTCCCCAAAGCACCGCCAGGAGTAATTCCTGACTGCAAAGCCAGGAGTAACCCCTGAGCATCGCTGGGTGTGACCCAAAAAGAAAAAAAAAACCCAAAAAACAAATAACATATTTCTGGATGGGGAAGCAAATTTTCCCCAGTGATTCTGAGCAAGGCTGTTTTGAAGACAGGTGGCAGAATAGTTCTCTCCAGGTGGTTGATCTGGTGGCAACCATCACATAAACAGATTCCAAAGGAAATGTACATCTGAAACATGGAATGTTGTACCCCAATGTGGCCATGATGGGTAATTTGTTGTTGTTTGGTTTCATGCCACTTCCGGCAATGCCCAGGGGGTACTCCTGACTCTGCACTCAGGAATTACTCCTGGTGGTGCTCAGGGAACTATAGGGAGGTCAGGGATTGAACCTGGGTTAGCTGCATGCCAAGTCAAGCAACTACCCACTGTCCTATCTATCCAGCCCCTAGCCCCCCTCCACTTTTTTTTTGTTTGGATGCCAAGGATCAAACCTGGATTGGCGGTGTGCAAGGCAGGCATCCTATCTACTGTACCATCTCTCCAGCACCCCACCCTTAATCTTAATCTTTAATTAAGATTATCTCAATCTTAATTAAAAATAATAATGTGTTAAAGCAGGAATGACAGAAATGAAAAGTCACTGCTTTCCACCTGTGATGGTTGAAAGCAAGCCAGTGAATTCACGTCACTTCTCTCTTGATTCATAAGAAGATGGATATGGCTTAGGCCTTGTCTTCATTCTAATGAAGACAATCATGTGGGAGAGGCCGAGACCAGCTGGGTAGCTGAAGATCTTGCAGTTTCCTTCTTGCCGGAGCTCCTGGATTGCTCAGTCTGGGGAAAGCAGCCTCGGGGTGACGAGATCTCTGGGAAGAGGAGGACAAGGTGTGGGAGCCTGCCCACGACTAGCCTGTTGGGTCCAGGGACGCCACCCTGAAATGGATGCCCCAGCCCCAAGTGAGAGGCAGCTGAGTCACCCGTATCCCCCATCTCTCAGGAACTGCATCAGCTAATACATGCTCTGTGTTTTTCAGCCACAGAGAACTACCAAACTAGTGTAGCGCTAGCAGGTCAGTGTCCATTCTGTTTTTAATTTGTTATAATAGTTTTGGTTGGGGGCCACACCCAGCAGTATTTGGGAGCTCTTTCCAGCTCTGCGCTTGAGGGTCAGTCTCTGGCCATGCTCGGGGACTGGGCAGTGCCAGGGATCGTATCAAACCACACACTCTGACGCTTTGAGCCATTCCCTCGGTCCTTTATTTTTATTTTCTGTCTTTGAAAAGTTGTTGATTTCTCCTGTGCCCTCCCTTTCCTTCTTGCTGTTGTGTAGGGGGTGGGGTGGGGTGGGGTTGGGTGTCACACACACTGGGTCATGGCGCTTGCTGGGGTCGAGCCCTTCCCTCGTGGTACTGGGATCACAGATGGCAGCACTGTCCCGGCTGCCCACAGATTGTGGGTGGTGCTGGGGCTCAGTTTGAGGCCTGCTGCTTGCAAGGCTGTTGCTCGGCTGCGGGGGTGCCACTGACCCCCTACAGTTCTGTTTGTTATTTCACCCTTCCCTTGCTGCTGGGTGGGGGTTGGGAGTGGCACATACACAGACACACACAGACACACACAGAGACACAAACAGACACAGACACACACAGAGATACAGACAGACACACATATAGACACACACAGAGATACACACACACAGTGACAGACACACAGAGATACAGACACACATACTGACACACAGACACATACACACACACAGATACAGACACCCGGAGACACACAGAGACACAGACACACTCAGACACACACATGGAGACACAGACACAAACACAGACACACATACAGATACACACATAGATCCAGACACACACATAGATCCAGACACACACACAGACACAGATACAGAGACACACACAGACACACACACACAGAGCTGTGGTGCCGGCTGAGAGCCGTGGAGTCACAGGGATGCAGAACGTAGACAGGCAAGATCTGAGCAACGCACCAGGGCTCAACTGGCAGCCTTGGGTGGGTGAGCAGCCAGGCCCTCTGGCCGGGGACCTGTCTCGCTGGCTCCCTCTCATTCGCGGTGCTGGGAAGCAAGCTCGGGGCCTCACACAAGCAAGGCAAGTGTTCCCCCACTGAGCTGTATCCCCGGCCCCTACGTGTTTTCTTTTCTTTTTTTTTTCCTTTTTGGGTCACACCCGGCAATGCACAGGGGTTACTCCTGGCTCTGCACTCAGGAATTACCCCTGGCGGTGCTCAGGGGACCATATGGGATGCTGGGAATCAAAGCCGGGTCGGCTGCATGCAAGGCAAATGCCCTACCCGCTGTGCTATCGCTCCAACCCTACGTGTTTTTATTTTTAAAATTTGATTTCATTTATTTCTTTTGCGGGGATCTCCCACAGAGTGCGCAGGGGCCAGGGCCCCTCCCAGAGATACTTTATGAACTGGATCCTCTGGCTTCAGGCCCAAGGATGCAGAGCTGCACAGATCTCCTGGTATAGGGACCAGCAACTCCAGCCCACCCCTGCTGTGGCACTGAGGAGCCTCCAGGGTCATGCCCAGAAACACTGGCGGGGGTGTGTGGTGCTCAACTTTGAACTGAGGTCCAGGGACACGCAGAGCTCTGCCCTGACTACTGAACTCATCTTCTGGCCTGTTGCATGTTTTTAAATAAATTTGAGTTTCCTTTTTATTTTAGATAATGTGGTTTACAGTACTGTTAGTGATAGGGTTTCGTACATACAGTGTTCCAGCATCACACTTTCCACCTTCAACCTACACTCCCAATCATGGAAAGCTAAGTTATTTAGACCAGTTTTCATTGACTTTGCTCATTTATCCCTTTACCATGTTTCTTTATATCTCATTTTGTATCTCCTGTCTGACGGGACGCAGCATGATACCATCCAGATCCACCATGTAGCAGCAACTTCCTCTCTTTCTTTCTCTCTCTCTTTCTTTCTCTCTCTCTCTCTTTCTTTTTTTTTTTAATTTTTTATTGAGTCACCATGTGGAAAGTTACAAAGTTTTCAGGTTTAAATCTCAGTTATACAATGCTCGAATACCCATCCCTTCACCAGTGCTCATATTCCACCACCAAGAATCCCAGTATAGCTCCACCCCGCCCCCTCACACCCCTAACCCCCCCCCCCCGCCCCTAGCCCCCCACCCTAAGCCCCCCCCCCGCCTGTGTAACTAATAAATTTCACTTTACTTTCACTTTGATTGCATACAATATTTCAACAAAACTCACTATTATTGTTTGGAGAGTCTCTCCCCTAAGGTCAGACCTGCTGAAAAGGAAGCATTAGATAATTTGTTTTCCATTGCTGAGGATGAAGAGGTATGAGGTCGAGTGACCACACTTAGCGGCCTCTCAGTTTTGGGTTTCTGTAATTTAGTATTTTAGTAACTAAGTCCAGTTCTCTCTTTCTTTCTTTCTCTCTCTTTCTTTCTTTCTTTCTTTCTTTCTTTCTTTCTTTCTTTCTTTCTTTCTTTCTTTCTTTCTTTCTTTCTTTCTTTCTTTCTTTCTTTCTTTCTTTCTTTCTTTCTTTCTTTCTTTCTTTCTTTTTGGGTCACACCTGGCGATGCACAGGGGTTACTCCTGGTTCTGCACTCAGGAATTACTCCTGGCGGTGCTCAGGGGACCATATGGGATGCTGGGATTTGAACCCCGGTCGGCCGCGTGCAAGGCAAACACCCTACCCGCTGTGCTATCACTCCAGCCCCACTCTTTCTCTCTTTCTTTCTCTCTCTCTCTTTCTTTCTCTCTCTCTTTCTTTCTGTCTTGAAGCCACACCTGGTGTCACTCAGGGCTTACCCTGGCTCTGCATTTAGGGATCATTCATGGCAGGGTTGGCAGATCATATGGTGTACCAGAAATTGAACTCTATCAACCACATGCAAAGCACATGACCTGTTTACTGTACTATCTCTTTTTTGTCCCTCCCCCCACCCCGCCACTTTTAGGGGATTTTTGGGCCACACCTGGAGGTTTGGAGAAGCTCAAGGGTCATTGCTGGCTCTATGCTCAGGAATTACTTTTTTTTTTTCTTTTTGGGTCACACCCGGCAATGCATTTCTGGCTCAGGAATTACTCCTGGGGACCATATGGGAATCGAACCCAAGTCAGCTGCATGCAAGGCAAACGCCCTACCCGCCATACTATCACTCCAGCCCCTCAGGAATTACTCTTAGTGGTACTCTGGGACCATATGGGATGCCGAGGATCGAACTTGGGTCAGCCATGTGCAAGGCAAGCGCCCTACTCACTGTATTATATAGTTCAAGCCCTGAATTTCCTTAAATCAAGCAATTTTACTTCATTAAAACAAACACAAACCAGAAGGAAATCGTGATATAGACATACAATGAAATACTACTCAACTATAAGGAAAAAATCCTGAATTTTGTTTCAACTTGGCTGGAACTGGAGGGCGTCGTGCTGAGTCAGAAGGAGAAAGATAATCCTAAATGATCTCACGCAGAGCATAAAGCAAGCAAGCAACGAAATCGGCGATAGATAGCTCCTGCAAACAGCCTGACAATCTGAGATTCTGCCAAGAGAATTGAAAACTGCAGCTGCAGAGGGGGCGAGGGGAAGGAGGAACCTGGAGACACTGGGGGTGGGGTTGTAGTGCAGTTATAGAAGCAGAAAACAACCACTTCAACACTATTAAAAAGTCACGACGCCTCAATAAAAATACAAATAAGTTAAATGTCTCTAAAGACACTACCAATGTCCATCAACTGTCAATAGATAAACAAAAGGTATGGGTGTGGTATGTCCATACAGTAGAAACTACCCGCCAATATAAAGGGACGGAATATGGACACAGATAAAGCTCAAAGCCTTGATGTGAAGGGCCCAGGGAATGGCTCAGTGGCACCTTGTAACTTTGAGGCCACTGTGAGGTGCCTGGCATGGTTCCAGCAGCTCTGCTGTCTGAGGTTGCCAGTGCCAATGGTCACAGTGTGCACACAGTCAGGTGTGCTGAGTAGCACAACCAAAGTGTGATATAGCAGCCAAAGCATGTGAGCTAAGTATGCGTCCAAGCCCTCCTCCCCCTCACAGAACAATGGGAAGTGAAGGGGATGGGACAATCCCATAGTGAGTGGAAGAAACCACATACAGTTGTCGTGTATCGTATGATTCCATTCTGGAGAACTGTCCCAAAAAGGCAGATGGAGGAAGACAGAAGGTAGGAGAAAGGTTTCCAGGGGCAAAGGTGGGTGGTGTGTGGGATAAACAGCAACGAGCTGTTGTGGCCCTCCTTTCTCTTCAGGAAGAAGGAAATATCCAAAAGTACATGTGGTGATGGTCGCATAGCTCTGTAGCTTTACCAAAAAACGTTCAACTGTACACTTTGACTCAGGCGAACTTTTTGGAGTGTAAATAATACCTTAATAAAGTATTAAAATATTTTATTAAAAAAAGGGATGGAGAGAGAATACAGTGAGTAAGATGCTTGCTACATGCCATATGCCGACTCAAGTTCAATCCCCACTACCACAAATGGCCGCTGTGAACACCACCAGGGGTCATTCCTGAGGACAGACACAGGGCACTGCTGGGACTGGTCAAACTCCCTTTCTCCACAAACAAGCAAACTCAAACAAAGCAGAAAGGAAGCAATAGAGATAAGCCTTTCTTTGCAGTGGAAAAATTTGTTCCTTTGATTTTCATGTATAAAGTTCTCAGAATCTTATATATGCAAGATACGTGCTTTCCACATCCCTAGGCTTTTGGGGGCAAGGGAATTATAAGTAAAGTGTACAAGATGGGTGCGCTTCTTTCTTTGCCACGGGGCCCATGAGTGCATTTACCTTAAGTGAGCACTGTAACTTAAATAACTGTAGTAGCAAACAGCTGACCCCTGTCAGTCATGAGGCCAGGGCTTGCCAGCTCCAATGGAGGGTCTAGCTTCTGTTGACTGTACCCACGTCTGTCCAAGCACTTCTCCTGTATTATCTCTGTGCCTCCTCACAGCATTCCACAGAGGTGGTGTTCTTGGCATCCGCGTTAAGTAGATGTGGGCCCCAGAGGCCGGAGGCAGCCTAGCCTAATCACAGCTGAGACCCGGATTCCTCCGGGCCTCCCGGGTGCTGGGCTGCTCGTGCCCACCAGGGGGCAGCGAGGAGCCGGGAATTCCGAGCCAGGCTCCATGTTTTCCTGAATCGCCTCTTAGTGGCTCTTTGTGGTCCCAGAGCCGGCGATCGGGAATCTGAGCCGCTTCCCTCCCGCTACCGTAATGACCAGCCCGGAAGGGCTAGTGACCGGGCCAGGAGCCCGAGCCCACCCTCGGACGTTCCGGAAGCTTGGCCGCTGCTCTGCGTCGGGGGACCCCGGGCGCCTGGAGCCTGCATTGAGGCCGGGCTGTGTCCGCGGTGACCCCGCCCCCTGCGGGCCCTTCCCGGGAAGGAGCGTTTCCTGGGGGCGAGTGTGTGTGTGTGTGTGTGTGTGTGTGTGTGTGTGTGTGTGCGCGCGCGCGCGCCCTTCACTGTCTGAGGGGCCCTGCAAAGCCCGGGAAGGAGCGTTTCCTGGGGGCGAGTGTGTGTGTGTGTGTGTGTGTGTGTGTGTGTGTGTGTGTGTGTGTGTGTGTGTGCGCGTGAGCGCGCGCCCTTCACTGTCTGAGGGGCCCTGCAAAGCCCGGGAAGGAGCGTTTCCTGGGGGCGAGTGTGTGTGTGTGTGTGTGTATGTGTGTGTGCGCGCGCGCGCGCGCGCGCGCGTCCCCCTCACTGTCTGACCCTGCAAAGCACCGGGATGTTTGTGTGTGTGGTTAGCTCAGGAAGGACAGTGGGGGCTCTTCTCACCAAGAATGTGAAGTCTGTTGCCCGGCAGCCTGGACAGTCCCAGCAGTCTGGACAGTCCCGTGTCCTTTCTGCCCTTCCCAGAGGAGTACAGGAAGTTTTTGTGGAGGTGCTGAGTGTGAAGTGGGTGAGAGTGCAGGGGATGAGTGTAGAGGGACTGAGAGTGGAGGAGTAGGGCGTGGAGAGGCTGGAATGGAGGGGGCTGGCATGGAGGGACTGGGGGTCCTGGGTCCACACCTGCCTCAGAATGATCTTTTCCCTCGAGAGATTCGTCTAGCATCCCTCTCACCAATGTGGGTGCGGGGAGCGCTCTCAGCAGCTACAATGGGCCCTCCCCCAAGAGTCTAGATAGTGTGAGAACTTGGGAACCACTTTGACCATACCCAGCACCGCTGAGTGAAGCCTGACCTGGTGTCTTAAGTTGCATGATGTCCTCCTGTTTCTGTAAGATGTCACACTTTTCTGGCCGGAGAAGTAGCACAGGAGGTAAGATACTTCCTTATGTCCCACCAACCCTGGCCAAACTTCCCTGAGCACTGAGCCAGGAACAGTCCTTGAGCACAGCTGGGTATGGCCTCAAACCCTCTACCAAAAATATACAAATAAAAAAAATAAAATAAAAAGAAACAGACGTGATACTTTTCTCACCATCTCTGTCACCTCTCTCTCACCATCTCCGTTACCTGGTCATTGATATGGTCACCCCAGCTTTCTTGTGTCCGAATCCCTCTCTTTGTCTTTCTGTATCCATTTCCATTCCACCTGTTAGACTGACAGTGCCTTCTGTGGAGTGAGCTTATCACTTGTTCTTGATTTTCTTTGCTCCCTTAATGCATCATTCGGCAATCTCTGATTTTAATTAGAGCATTTAGTCCATTAACCTAAGCCCTGGGCTGGAGATTCCCCCATGAAGACAGGACTGTCTCGTTGCATTTATTTGCTTCTTCCTGCTGTGTAAGCCCATCTTGGGAACATGATGAACTGGATTTTCCCAGCATCCTGGATGCAGCCAGCCAGGAAGGCGAGACAGGCACCCTGGAGGCTGCTCAGCCATCTGTTAACGAGGCATTACAGGGCCCCGACCCATGGGGCCTCCAGCCCTGACTCAGTCCTGAGGCTGGAGCTCGGGGCAGGATCTTGTGAGAGCATGAAGCAGGTTCCCAGCACACAAACTGCCTAGGTGGCTTGGGATAATCTGCACTCCTGAGCTATCTATCTTGGGGATAACTTCTCTGCTCTTCTAAATAGCTCTTCTTGTTATTGTTTTGTCTCTGGATCACAACTGGTGGTGCTCAGGGCTACTCATAGTTGTGTTTGGGATCCTTGCTAGTGGTTCCCTGGAGACCCCTTTGGGATGGGGATTGGACCCTTTGGACTCCCTGTCTGGTCCCTAAGTTGCCATTTCTTTTACTGTTCTGCGGAAGGTAGGTCGGTCTTGGTCCTTGGTGACCTTCATTACCTTGTGGTAATGAAGGCTCTTGATTTACAAAGGCTGGTATGCAATGTCTCTGGCCGGGGCTGATACCGGCACGCGCTCCACTGAGATTCGACCCAGGTGGCCGCACAAAAGTGCGCTTTGCTGCTGATCGACCAGGACCCGGAGGCCAACTAGACTACTTTTGGTCCCAGAAACTGTTTGCAGTCATGTCTCTAGACTGTGAACTAAGCCATAGCCCCATGCCGGCCGAGGAGGGGAAATATCCTCTTTCTCGGTTTTTTTTTCCCTTTTTGGGGAGAAGCTGTGTGGCATCCACCATATTATGAGGACTATTAAGCAGGCACGAACATGGTGGCATGGGAAGGAGAGAAAAAAAAGAGTTATGTACTTGGAACAGTGGGACTTAATATCTCTTCATTCTCAGCAATGGAAAACTAATTATCAAATGCTTCCTTGGCAGTAGGGCTGTCTCTTTTGGGGGGAAACTCCAACAACAATAGTGAGTTTTGTGTTGAAATATGGAATGTAATCAAGGTAAAGAGAAAATGAAGTGAAATTATCAGTTACGCAGGCGAGGGTGGGGGGTCAGAGGGTGGGAGGTATACTGGGGTTTTTGGTGGTGGAATATGGACACCAGCGAAGGGACGGGTGTTTGAGTATTGTATAACTGAGACATAAGCCTGAGAACTTTGTAACTTTCCACATGGTGATTCAGTAAAATAAATTAAAAAAAAAAAGGCTGGTGTGCAAGAGACCAGTCTCAGCATCTGAGAGAAAGCCTTGCTGGTCCCCCACCCCAACCCCGTACCCCAAGGCCTGTATCTACTTGCACCTCCCCTGTGAGAGGTAATGGTTCTTTTTAAAAAAATTATTAGACACTGTGGTTTACAAAGTTGTTCATAATAGAGTTGTTTCAGGCATACAATATTCCAGCCCCAGCCCCACCACCAATGTCTCCTTCCCTCTGCCAATGTCCCTTGGTTCCTTCTCACCCTCCAGTCTGCCCTCTTGGCTGGCATATAACAAATTTATTTCCTATTATTTGTTTCAACAAAACTTAAAGGAATGGCAAATGGAATTATCAGAAAACAAATCAATAAAAGCCAAATGTGTGATGACTGGACTGCTATGTTTTAACCTTTCTTAATCTATATACACCGTTAGTGAGTGCCTTACTCAATGCTTCATGTTGGGAAGTTTCTCCTGTCCTAAAAGGGTTAAAAAGAAGCCCTTTTAATGTTTCTTGCAAAACTGGTTTCAGGGCTCTAAATTCCCTAAGTTGCTGCCTGTCCCATGAAGCTCTGTATCATTCCTTCAAATCTGAGTGATAGCAATGGATCTTAAGAGCATGATTTTCTAAGGTTGGAGGCACTACCTTTCTGAGACTAGTGCCTCCAGCAAATATTTATGAACCCCTGACCGAGAGGAGAGTGGAGACTCCAGAGGCGCTGGGCTCTGAAGGTAAATCAGGATGATAATCTGCTAGTGGAGGGAGGGACCTGTAAAGGGGACCTGGAATTTTCAGTCAAAGCAGCACATGCAGAAAACAGAACAGCGGTGGGAACGCTCTCTCTCTCTCTCTCTCTCTCTCTCTCTCTCTCTCTCTCTCTCTCTCTCTCTCTCTCTCTCTCTCTCTCTCTCGTGCGCGCGCGCGTGTGTGTGTGTGTGTGTGTGTGAGAGAGAGAGAGAGAGAGAGAGAGAGGCAGACAGTAGAGACAGAGCAGGGATACCAGACCTCCAGGTGCTAGGCATTTAGACACAAAGTGCCTGTTCCCCCAAATCCTGGTCTAATGCACCTGGAATAGCACAAGTTAAAGCTAAGCAGGCGTCAGCACTGCAGGCATTCCAGTGGTTAATGTCAAGTGCATTAGGCCCCTCTAAGGGGCGGTGTTCCTCGAGCTTCTTAGTGGAAGGCGCTCTGAAGCGGTCTCCTGTGGGTGGTTCTGCTGTAACAGGTTGAGAGCAGATTTTTATTTTGAAGTTTGGGCTGCAGCTAGAAGTGGGAGGCAGAGAAAGGGAATCAGGTGAGGCAGGGGGTACTAGGAGGAAGCACAGGCAGGAGTGTGGGTGGCACAGGAGGAGAGAAACTGCAGGAAGCAACTTGGTTAAGAAGACAGGGAGGGGGCGGAGAGATAAGACAGTGGGTAGGGCTCTTGTCTTGCACCCAGGCGACCTGGATTCGATCACCAGCATCTTATATGATTCACCCATGCACCATCAGGAGTAAGCCCTGAGTGCAGAGCCAGGAGTAAGTCCTGAGCATTCCCAGATGTGGCCCAAAACACACTAAGAAAAGCACCCCCCGGGGCTGGAGCAATAGCACAGCAGGTAGGGTGTTTGCCTTGCACGCAGCCAACCCAGGTTTGATTCCCAGCATCCCATATGGTCCCCTGAGCATCGCTAGGAGTAATTCCTGAGTTCAAAGCCAGGAGGTAACCCCTGTGCATCGCCGGGTGTGACCCAAAAAGAAAAAAAAAACAGAAAAGCACCTCCCCCAAAATAAAAATCTGGGGGAGTTGAGGAGATATTTGATCCTAGCTTTTGTTAATTTTATTCATTTTTTTATAGAGGCATCCCCAGCTGAGGTGGGTGCCAAGGGCTGCCAGGGCTATTCGTGCAGGGTTAGGGCGAGGGGGTATGGTGCTGGGATCAAACTCAGGACCTCATATTTGCTAGACGTGTGCTGTACCACTCGAAAAATCTCCCTTCTTGGCCTCTCAAGAAGTAGCAGACGGTTGACCTGATAGTTAACACCATCAGTCATTGGCTATAAGGGGCTGATCTCCAGGAGAGGAGCTGCACTGGACAGACATGACCTCCCCTGGTACTAAGACTCAGGTGGGTGAGCTCTGCACCGGGCTGAAAGGCTAAGAGGAAGAACAGGACTGAGCATCGGTGTCTGAGCAAAGGAGCAAGGAGCAGCAGGAAAGCAGCTGTCCTGGAGCCAGGAATAATGCAGTGATCTAAGCAGAAGCAAGCGGTTAGAAATGATAATAGAGAGGTTTTGACCTATCAATTTGGCAGCCACTTACTTATGTGTATTTAGCAAATATATAAGTTCCTGGTGTTGGCACAGTGGAAAGGAATGGGCATCTCTGTCCCCTCCCCTTTTTAGTGACACTCCTGGAGGTGTTTGGTGCCCCCAAAGACTTACCAATCTCTGCTTATGGAGACCGTGTAGTGCCAGGGATCAAACCCAGAGTTTCACATATGCAAAGCATGTGCTCTACCGCTGGGCTCTGGTCAGTGTATGCCCTTTGATCAAAATAGCCTTTCTTTAGAAATTTATCCCAAAGAAACCATGGGGCTGGAGATATAGTGCAGGGGGTAAGGTACTTGCCTTGAAAGATTTATGAGCCCAGTTCTACGTCTGATACTGAATATGGTCTCCTGAGCACAGCCCACAGAGCGATTCCTGAGCACAGACGCTCACCTGAGCACCACTGGGTGTGACCCAAATTCCCTGTCTGTCCCTGAAAAAAAGAAATAGAGGGCTGGAGTGATAGCTTAAAGTTTACATGCAGAAACCCTGGCTTCAGTCGCTGGCACTTCATGCCCCCCCCCAAAAAAAATGAAGGAATAAAAGAAATCACTATAGAGGGGATCAGATTATCTGACAAGACTGTGAATAACAGCATTGCACATAACAGACATATCTGGAACCTGATATGTATACAGCATATTGTACAGCAAGTAGTACAGCCAGAAGGATTCCTACCTTGCATGCAGCCAACCTGAGTTCAATCCACATATGTTCCCCTGAGCTCTACCAGGAGTGATTCCTGAGTGCAGAGCCAGAAGTAAGCCCTGAGCACCACTGGGTGTGGTCCAAGCAAGTTATCTTTATATAGGAAAAAAATTGTGCTTTTATTTTTAAACTTTTATATTTATTTATTTTCATTTTTGGGTAATATTCAACAGTGATCAGGGGTTTCTCCTGGTAGTGCTCGGGGAACCATATGGGATGCCAGGGATCAAACCAAGGCCGGCCACATGCAAGGCAAATGCCCTACCCATTGTACTATCGCTCCAGCCCCAAATTAGTGCCTTTAATAGTGTGAGCATAACATTTAATGAGTATAGCTAGGGCTGGCTGGAGGGGTAGATAGTACAGAGGGTAGAGCATTTGCCTTGCATGCATTCGACCTAGGCTAGATACCTGGTATACCATATGTTCCCCCAAACATGATCAGGGGAGATCTCTGAGTGCAGATCCAGGAGTAAACCCTGAGTACCATTGGTGGTGGCCCTCCCCACAAAATAAAATACCTAATCTCCATTAATTGCTTCTGCTTCCTCTTCCTGTCATAGTGCCAAGTGCTCTACCTACACTCCCACCGAATCTCCATTACAGGCCTCCAATTCATCCTGGTCTGACAATAGATGAAAATTAGCTCAGAGATAAATCATTTCCCCATTGTTGCAGAGTTGGAGGTGGTGGGGAAGGCCACTGGTTGATATCACTCTGCCCAGTTCTGGAAATTCCCTCATAGGAGGGGGTCACCTCAACTTCCACTGTCGTTCTATGCAGTTGACAGGCCCCTCTGTTGGCACCACTGTCATTCTGACTTTGGAAATGATCGTCCATCAACGTCGCCCCTGGGAGAGTGTACACTGCCTGGGAGGAGGGGGCTGTCAACTTTCTCTATTTTGGGACACAGCCCAGCAGCCCATGGGGGTGGAGGGTCACAGGAGACCTTCTGGATAAAGAACAGAGCTCTCTTCTTCCCCATTAAACTGAAAGGATTTGCTGTTACCGAATGAGGCCAGCAGACAGAATGAGCTGCTCCCATCTAGCTGCAAGACCAGCATTACCTAAAACTGAACTTAGATTCTAGGCGAGGTCTGAGGCCCTACATGTTGTGATGTAGACTCAAATGGGGACTGGGAAGGCATGCCCAGGGGTCCAGGGCAGTAGACTCAGAGACCTTGACTCAGTAGGGCACTCCGAGCCTCTGCAGAGTCATCCCACCCGGTGGATTCTGCTTCCTATCAGCTTTCTCAACCTCTGGCCCCATGGAAGGATCATGACCCTCTTCACGGGATGTCACCCTGCATTGCAGGCCCTGATCCATCTCCCTCCTTCCAATCAGGGTCCCTCTGCAGCCAGGCTGTCTGGCCTAGGGCACTTTGATGGCGAAAGAACAGCACATACTCTGGGTTTACAAGCATCTATTGAGTAAGACAGAGCGGGCATGTGGTTAAGGTATCAGTGAATGATTTATTTAAGAACTTACTTGGGAAGGGCTGGAGCGATAGCACAGCGGGTAGGGCGTTTGCCTTGCACGCGGTCAACCTGGGTTAGAATCCCAGGATCCCATATGGTCCCCTGAGCACCACCAGGAGTAATTCCTGAGTGCAGAGCCAGGAGTAACCCTGAGCATCACCGGGTGTTGCTCAAAAATTATAAACAAACAAACAAACAAAACAAACCCAAAAAAACCAAAACCAAAACCACCACAACAAAAAAGAACTTACTTGGGAATCCAGAGAGCTCAGAGTTGGGTATTTGTGACCCCTCCACCCTGATCCCAGTGAGCATCACAACCAGAGGGGTGTGTGCCTGGAGTGGCAGCAAGAAAGGGAAGGGAAGGGGGAAGTGGCTTATGTGAATTTTATAGAACATCACATTTATGTTGAGGTTTGAGCCTGAATCCTTTTGAGTCACCATAATACCTGTCCAGAGCATGCGTCTAGTCTTCCTAGCCAGCACCTGTGGTCAGTCCTTGCCCACCCCTCCAGCTTCAGCTTGGCCATTTGCCCACCTGCCTCCCCCTTACCCAGACTCTGCCAAACAGCTCACCTGTACGTGGCCACCTGTCCAGCCCATTGTGTGTCTGGGTAGCCTGGAGGAGTCTCTCATCCACTGTGCTCTACCTGTTCAGAAAGGGCATAAACTGTCTTTATTCTAGAGCAGCGTGTGATCTTTAGTGGATTGATAGAGAACCTGCCTGGCAGGGAGAGTGCTCATTGTCGCCTGCCTCCACCACGCTGTCCCCACTCCAGGGCCTCGCACAGCCATTTCCTCTGGAACACGCCTCCGGATACCGTTCCTGACGTCCAGGAGTTCCGGCCCAATTCCTCCAGCGTCCCAACTCCGTCCGGGCATCACTCCCCGTAGGAAAGAGATGCGGGGAGAAAGGACCCGAGAGGGGGGCGTACAGGACACTGAACCAAGAGCGGCTCCCCGAGGAGTCTTCTCAAGTCCGGGTGGGAGGCTAGTAAAATCGCAAGGGGACTGGCTGCTTTGTCGTGAGGTGGTGTCGGGAAGGGGCCAGAGCCCGTGGGCGGCGCCGGAGGCTCGTGCGCGACCCCGGGCAGCCCGAGCAGCACTGGGCGCGCCACGAGGCCGCCGGAGCCCCGCGGGTGCGCACGCAGAGCCGCGACGGCGCTATTCCCCGGGAAGGAGAAGCCCCGGGACGGTCTGCGCGGGGCCGGCAACGGGGAAGGCGCCGGGTGACCAGGACGAGCCGCCGGGACCGACAAGGACGCCGGGCTGCGGCCGCGCAGGGATGTGACCACGCTCCCGGCCTGGCTGACCCCGGCGGGCCCCGGCACGTGGGACTCACGCCGCGTTTCTAGGCCGCGCACGAGGCGCGGCTGTCGGGCCAGCCCGCTGGCAGCACCGAGCCCGGGGTCCGGGACTGGCGGAGGGCGCTCAAGGGCCCGCTCCCAGAGCGCAGGCGCCGCTGCCCTGGGGCCCGGGTCCAGATCCCGCGCGCCAGTGCCTAGGAGGGAGACCCAAGACGACCCTGCCGGTCAGGACGGCTGAGGGGCAGGACCCTTGTGCAAACTGCCCACTCCCTGCGGGCGACTGTCGGGCTGCACCGATCCGGGCCCCTCGAGGGTCCGTGCCGAGGTCTTGGCCCCGCCCCATCGTCCCATTGGTCGGCCCCGGGGGCGGGGCCAGGGACGCGCCACTCAGAGGGCGGCTCGCGCGCCTCCCAGACAGCGAGGCGCTCCCTCAGCCCCGGCCGCCTCGCCGCCCCGACAGCCCCGGGAGCTCCCTCAGCCCGGGCAGCCGCGCCGCCCCGACAGCCCCGGAGCTCCCTCAGCCCGGGCAGCCGCGCCGCCCCGACAGCCCCGGAGCTCCCTCAGCCCGGGCAGCCGCGCCGCCCCGACAGCCCCGGGAGCTCCCTCAGCCCCGGCCGCTGCGCCGCCCCGACAGCCCCGGAGCTCCCTCAGCCCCGGCCGCTGCGCCTCCCAGACAGCTGTGGGACTGTCGCACCCGGCGGGTCCCGGGAAGTCGCGAGTCGCGGAGCCGCGACAGGTGCGGCCGGGGGCCCCGTCGCGCGGCGACCCCGAGCCCGAGCCCGGGCGGATGCGCGCCGGGTGAGCGGCGGCCGCTGCCCCGCCATGCCCGCGCGCCCCGGGCCGCTCTGGCTCCTGGGCCTGGCGCTGTGCGCGCTGAGCGGCGGCGGCGGCCCCGGCCCGCGCCCCCCGCCCGGGTGCCCGTCGCGTCGTCTGGGCGCGCGCGAGCGCCGCGACATGCAGCGCGAGATCCTGGCGGTGCTCGGGCTGCCCGGGCGGCCCCGGCCCCGCGCGCCCCCCGCCGCCGCCCGGCTGCCCGCGTCCGCGCCGCTCTTCATGCTGGACCTCTACCACGCCATGGCCGGCGGCGGCGACGACGACGGCCCCCTCGAGCGGCGCCTGGGCCGCGCCGACCTGGTCATGAGCTTCGTCAACATGGGTGAGTGCGGCGGCCGCGGGGTCCAGCGGGGCGCCGAGGTCTCGGGGGCGTGGGGGTCGCGGGCCGCGGGGCTGGCGGGGGCGCCGTGATGAGGGCGGCACCGACAGACGGACAGAGTCCAGCGGGACAGGCCGGGCCGCATCGCCCTGGTGGCCGGAGCTGAGCTGAGTCCGCAGCAGCCGCGTCCTCCCGAGCCCCCGAGGCCGAGGGGTGTCGGGTCCGAGGCCCGCTCGTCACCACTGGCCCAGCGTCGGGTCAGTGTCCAGGCCCTGACGACTTGGATCTGCGGGCAGGGCCCAGCCCTCCTCCCCGCGAATCTGACTCCAGATCCTGGAGCCCTTTGCCGAGCTCTGTCCCAAACCCTGGTCTGCAGTCCGGAGCCTGGGCGGCCTCTGGCTCTCCCCATCCTGTGAAGTCACTGGGGGCAGACCCCTGGAGATGCGGCCCCCCAACTCCAGCTCTCCCAGGTGAGGAGCACTGTGGGGCTGAGTCAGGAGGCTGCCAGTCTCCTGTCAGCTGCAGTGTCAGCCTCCTCCCTTCCCAGTCCTGAACACCAGGAATCGCATCTGTCCCCATCTCCTACGGAAGCCCTGTCACTGCTGGGCAAAGCAGCCTCGGCTGGGACCCTCATGAGCTCCCTTGGCCCTCCATCCGCTGCTCCAGGAGGCCACATCCCACAGCAGGGGGCAGCTTCTGGGTGGGGAGAGCTGCCAGGGAGGGTGGCAGAGACCCAGGATGAGCCACAGCAGGTTTGTGCGTCCTTGGCAGTCACTTCCTCGCTGGGCAGGAAGAGGGGACAGCCACAGAGACCCTGTGCCCCCCAGTCCAGAGTTGGGGCTAGTCCAGGACTCAGGCAGCAGGAGGCAGAGATGCTCAGTGCCTGGGAACCCAGGCCAGGATCAGGACTAGATCCTGGGTTCTCAGTACCAACTGTCACTCATGGAAGGAACCCCTGGGGATTACCACCGGCCCCTTGTCCTGCTGTCCCAAAGCTCCTGGTCAAGGCACACAGGGCCCCATGGAGCTGTGAATGGAGCTGCAGTCTCTTTCCCGGGCACTGGCCCTGCGGCCTCTGCCCTAGGCACTGGCTTTGTGACCTCTGTTCAGGCCTTGAAGTCCCATTCCCATCCTGAGCATCAGCTCCCTCCTTGTCAAAGGGGGATCCTGGTTGCATCCTCAGTTCTGTGATTGGACAATAATTCAGTAATCCTGTGGGGGTGAGCCTGACCTGCTCCCTGCTGACCCCCATTTCTTCCAGCTCTTGGCCAGCCTCAGTGTTCCTGGGTGGGCATACCCCCACGTGTCTTATACATGTGCAGATTCCAGAAACAGACTTTCAAAGCCTCCCTGAAGGGGTCTCCACCAATTCTCCAGCTGAAAGCTAACATTTGAGACCCAGAACCTTGTAATTCCTCATTTCTTCCATGTGGCCACACGTGAAAACTGTTTTCCCAGCCCCCTTTTGTAGCTCAGAGAGGTTAGGTGGCAGCCCAGGGCCAATGGCACATCCACGTCCCAGCTTCTCCCCACACCGGCTGAGCGTGTTTCCTTGGGTCTCGGGCCTCTGTGGCTGTGGGATCAACAAGCTGCTTTGTTCAGAGGAAGCTCAGGCAGTGGGCGGGCCGGCGGCCCTGTCCCAGGGACTAATTGCTCCCAAGACTCTTTCAGCTGAGTAGTTTAACTGGTGATTACGGGGCGGATGCAGGGTTAGACGCCTCCCAGATCGGCTCCTTGTTGGGAGGCCCAGGCCCCTGAAGCCCCGTGGGGTCTAAGAGCAAAGTGGCTGGGAAGCAGCGCCCACGCCCGGGCTCCCACACCTGTGCCTACACACCCTGCCTCCCCTTGACCTCCTTGGGGTCCTGAGTAGCCACCCTATGTATCCTTCAGACTCAGAGCCCGCGGACCTCCCTCTTAGTTTGATCTTTGCTCAGCAGCTTTGTCAGAGGGATGGTGCCTGCAGGGAGGCCAGAGCTGTGGACACAGCCCTTGACCCTGCCTGGCCTGGCGCTCTCGGTCTTGCAGACACTTGACTTCCCTTGGGCAGAACAGAGACACAGTAGCATTTCTCTCATGGGACAGGGGGAACCTGTCCTGGCTGTCACCTGTGCTTGCACCTGGATCACTTCTGGCATGCTTGGGAACTATATGGGATGCCAGGGATTGAATCCGGGTTAGCCATGTGCATGGCAAGTGCCCTACTGCTGTCCTATCACTCTGGTTCATGACCTGTGGCTCTGAGAAGCACCCTCTCCCACTCACCCCTTGCCCCAGGGCCCCAAGCCCCCAGGAGGTCACATGATCCAGACTTGGGTACTAATGGCTTGTGCCAGACATGATTCTAGTGACAGGACTTTGACCCCAAGTTATGCCACATCCCTCCCTCATGGCGCTGCACTTCCGGTGGGAGCCACAAATAATAAACACAGCTGCCAAGTCAGCTGTCAGCAGTGACTATGGGGGCGACAATGGGGGTTTTGACCTGGATGGGCCAAATTCTCATCTGGACTTCGCTGCCTTCTCTGAATGTGCTTGGGGTTTTCCAGTCCCCACACTACCCCAGTGTCCTCCTCTGTAAACAGAGCCATTCTCAGTGCCACACCATGGAGAGATTCAGGGATGGGTGGAGATGGCAGAGGTGGGGGCGCGAGCACTTTCCCAAAACCTCAGGTACTTCTTCATTTTCATCTCCCAGGTGTCTTAACAGCTTCATTTTAAACAGAGGCCCAGAGAAGTGCTTTTCTCCAGGTTACACAGCAGGCTGCCTCCTTGCCTGCACCCTGCACAAAGCTGCCTCTCCCTCAGCCCAGGGCCCGGCCTATCATTAGGTGCAGTGAGCAGCGCTGAATCAGACTGTGGTGAATATGTGTTGTAAACTGAGTATCTCATTAAAAAACATATCTCTTTGTTGGCCAGGGTACTAGCTCAGTGGTAGAGCATATTCCTTGCATGTGTAAGGCCAAGGGTTGAGTCTTTATCATTGTGCACTCTCTTGGGCGGGCATGCTGTGGACACACACACACACACACACACACACACACACACACACTACATTTACAATGCTTTTTCATTGTAGATAATTACTACCATATAGAGTCATTACAAGCAATTCAGACCATATGTCTAAAAACATGTGAATGGTCTGGAAGTCTTTAGTAATAATCCTTCAGAAAACTATTAAAAATCTTTCTATATAGTCACCCCCAGCCTGATATTTTGTCAATACAGTAAGTAACATTAGTAGTGATATTATCTTTTACAAAAAGGCGTCACACATGCTCACTACCTTGGTACCTTGTCTTTCATTGAACAATAAATCCTGCCTATCATAAAAGATTGAGGGGATTTTCTTTGTTTTTGGGCCACTCAGCTTGTTTTTATGTAGTCTTGTACATGGCATACTTCATTTACATAATGCCCTCAAGGTTGTCCACATATCTCAAATAATAGGACTTCCTTCCTTCTCATGACTGAGTAGTATTTCCTTGTGTGGAAAAGTCCCAGAATAATCTATCACTTCTTTATCTGTTCCTCAGCAGTACACAGGTTGTTTCTGCATCTCGGCTGTTGTGAATAATGCTGCAATGAACGAGCACTGGAGTACTTACTAATAGCTCTCAGACTTTCATTTCCTCTTGGTACACATGCAAGTGGAGCAGCTGAATCATATGGTAGTTTTACTTTTCACTTTTTGGAGGACCATTCATGTTGTTTTCCATAGTGGTTGCACTAATATCTATTCCCACCAACAGTGCACGGCACCATGTTGCTTTTCTCATCATGTTTACCATGATGAACTCTTTTCTCTGCTCTCAGTCAACATTGATTATTGCTTGACTTTCAATGATTGTCACTTCAAGATGTGTGAGGTGATAGTTTTGTTGGTTTTTGATTTGCATTTCCTGATGCCTAGGGATGTTTAGAAACATTTCATATACTGGGGGCTGGAGTGATAGCACAGCGGGTAGGGCGTTTGCCTTACGCGCGGCCAACCCGGGTTCGATTCCCAGCATCCCATATGGTCCCCTGAGCACCACCAGGAGTAATTCCTGAGTGTAGAGCCAGGAGTAACCCCTGTGCATCACCGGGTGTGACCCAAAAAGCAAAAAAAAAGCAAAAGAAAAACATTTCATATGCCTGTTCACCGTTTCTGTGTTGTTCTGGGAAAATGTCCATTATGTTCCTCTGCAGAATTTTAAATAGAAACTTTTATTATTGTTGTTACTGTTATATGCATTCCTTATAGGTTTGGGATGTTATCCCCTTATCAGAGAAATGATTTTAGAAATATTTTCTCTTCTTCTATAGGTTGTCTTTGTCTTTTCATTTCATAGATGGCTTCCAAACTCTTTTCAAGAGCTGAAGTAGGTCCTTTCCCTCTAAACTCATGTTAGATCAGCTCCTCGGGGGCTGACTTGTCTGGCTGGCCCCAACCCCTCACTGATTTCTCACCCTTCTGGAGAAAAGACCACTATTTTTTTTTTTAATTTTTATTAAATCACCATGTGGAAAGTTACAAAGTTCTCAGGTTTATATGTCAGTTATACAATATTCAAACACCCATCCCTTCACCAGTGCCCATATTCCACCACCAGAAACCCCAGTATACCCCCCGCCCCCTACTCCCTACTGTATAACTAATGAATTTCACTTCATTTTTTCTTTACCTTGATTACATTCCATAATTCAACACAAAACTCACTATAGTTGACATAACTCTCTCTCTCTCTCTTTTTTTTTTTTCTCTTTTTCCTTTTCCCTTTTTTTTTTTTTCTTTTTCCCCCTCATCCCCCTTCCTGCGCCTCATAGTATGGTGTACGCCACGCCACGTCGGCCAGCGTGGGGCTTTTGCTTAGTTCACAGTCCAGAGGTGGCTGCTACATTAAAAACCTTCAATATTTTCAACAAAAACTTACTGTTATTATTTGGAGTTTCCCCCCCCAAGTCAGACCTGTTCAAATGGAACCGATTCACATTGCTGACAATTATAAATGTTAAGTCAGCGTCCGCGTGGTTTTGGATTTCTGTATAAAGTCCAGGGAAAATTCTGCCAGAAATTACATAGCCAAGCTCACAGTCCCAGTGCATTGCTGTAAGAAGTCTCTGAATTCAAAGTCTTTAGGCGCAGAGGGTCCGATTCGCGCTCAGCGGCTCCGGGTTTATCTGGGCCGAGGGCGTGCCGGTTACGCCCCCTTCCCATGAGTTCCTGGAAGCCCCCAAAGTAAAATCCGAATACCTGTGGGTCTGGAATCAGAAGATGGCGCCTGCCACATGGTGCCGCCAGCCCGCCGCTTTCCATGCAGGAAGACAGGGTGGGGAGGAAAAAAAAATCCACCCCCAGCAGCACTGAGTTGTAGCCCAGTTTGGTGTCCCAATGCATCGCTCTCGGGTGCTGCGCTGGATGCCCGAATGTGTTACATCTTTGGAGTCAAAGTCTTTAGGCGTAGAGGGTCCGATTCGCGCTCAGTGGCTCCCAAAAGACCACTATTGACCCCAGTTGACAGAGGGAATTGAATTTCAACTTGTGTTGACTGACCAAAACTGTCGGGCTAGCCAGATCCATATGGGCAAATATGAAAATGGATTACTGCAGCAATGTGTCAATGAGGAAGGTGGGAGTCTGCCATCAACAATGGAGAGATCTCGAACAGATTACTCAAACCTCTGCACCTCAGCTCCCTCCGTACTTCTCACCTTCAAAATCAGGGTAATACCTGCATCATAGTGCAACAGTTAAAGCATTTACAGTGCAGGTTTATGAGATAGCAAATACCTTGCACTGCTCCCAAAGTGGCAGGCAGTTTTATGAGAGAGCACCTGCTTTGTTTACCTACAGCAACTTTTCCTAGTCATTTGGAACCTGTAGCCGGGCAATAAAGAACAGTTTTAGGACCAGGCTGCCTGCATCCACAGCCATATTCCACTAGTTACTGGTGCTCTTTGTAACAGATGCCATGATTCTGCCCAGATCTGGTCTTTGGGATTGAGTCACTCTTTGCACTGCCTGGCGGGTGTACGAATCATAGCTAAGTCCATCACTAAACCCATGAAAGCTTCATGTCCCAGGGAGGTACACTTGGGGAGGCTGTACATCCAATGGCTGGTTTGTCAGGGTGTAGCATAAAAGTCCAACCTTCCTCTGTCAGGGAAGGACAACTCTGAAGAGTATCAGCTCCAGAGCGCCTGTGCAGATGGAGTGGGCCAGACCTTTGTTGTGACTGCATCACTGTTCCTCTGGGTCCAGTTTATATCCAGGAAACCTCCCCCCTACCCAGAGGCTGGGGCCCAGGAATCCTGATCAATGATATGACTTATGTGTGTGTGTGTATGTATGTGTGTGTGTGTGTGTGTGTGTGTATCTGTAAATATCATGATGGTGGGAATCAAACCCAGAGCCTTACACATGCAAGCAAGCCTTATGCTCTACTGCTGAACTGCATCCATGGCCCCAGTACTTTTATGTAAATAATTCAATGTTTTGTGCCTTTGTTTTTTTATCTATCAAATGGGAGAGAGAAATAGTTCTTTCCTTGTAAGTTTACTGCCTTAAATGTTTACATATAAAGTGCCAAAATTCTGCTCAATAAATGTAGGCTTTTATTTTTCTTTAATTCAAGGTTAGCTGGTTTGTGACAGGACCAGAAACAGAAAGTTATTTCTTTTAGCTGTTGACCCTTTGTCCTGTTCCTGAGCAGTCTAGGGCTCCTCATACAAAAATGGTTCTAAAGAAACTGAGGCTGAAAGACCTGGGAGTGAAGCAAGGTGGTCTGTGGTCATTTCTGAATGAATCCTGCTGTGTTCCTCCTGGGTACCATTCCTCTTCATAGTTATTCTGTCACCTGATAAAGGCACTGTCTCAACCCAAGACCCCTCAACCCAAGACCCCTCATTGTTAGTGGGAAAGATGGATCCACAGAGATCTTAATATAAATGGTCACAGAATGGGAGAGATGGGGACCATTCAGCTGCTCAGCAGAGTCTGTGAAGGCTCATTGCTTCAGAAAACAAACCAGGGATGGGTGTGGTGGGAATTATATACATAGGAAACCATCATAAACAATATAATAAATCACAGTACCTCAATCAATTAAAAAAATTAAAAAGATGACAAATCAGGCCCCTCTTTTATGGGAGACAAACAAGGTCAGAAGAGAAGGGGGCATTTCCTTCTGGCTAGGGGAAGAGAAGGCTTGGAGGAATTAACAGGTGTGCTGGATCTTGGGGAAAAGGAAGGGTTAGAGGGAAGGAGGAGAGAGGCCATGTTCAGGAGGAAGGGAGGCATGGGGATTAAAAATATCCTCACCTGTTCTAGGGACTTCAGCCACTCAAGTGAAAATCCAGGTGTTATTGTTTGGTTTAGGATGCCTCTGTGTGTTCCTTCATGTAGAATAGCACTACATCCCCCTAGCTCAGGCCTCAACAGCCAGTGGTCTAGTTCCACTGAGCTACACAGTGGTAACCTTGACATAGCCCAAATTTGCAAGATCATGGATGAAGAGAAAGTATACTGACTCTGAAGAAGACACTTTCAGACACGGATGCCACCGTGGGTGCTTCAAGGATTGGTCTGCTGCAAGGCAATTCACATCTCTGACCTTGTTATTGTCTCTGTTAGAGGGGATGAATCATGCCTCATTCACAGGTTCACAGGCCCCTTGTGAATACTCCCCTTCACTCTGACTCCCTCCCCATGCTGGTCAGTGTGACCAATAGAATATGATAATAGTGAGACGTGTCATTTCCCAGAGAAGGTTCTGAAATACCTTCAGAACCTTCATCTCTGTTGCCAGCACCCCTTCCACCTCACGTACAAATTGCTAGTATTAAGGGAAGTTCTGTGTGAACAGTCCTGTGAAGAGGTATGCATGGTGAGGAATGCAAGTAACTATCTGTTTGAACTTAGAAATGAATCTTCTACTATTTATTTTGGGTTTGGGTCCACACCCAATTGTACTCAGGGATTCTCTAGATGCACTCAGGGGTCACTCCTGGAGGGCTCAAGGACCCCTATGGGGTGCTGGGGATTGATCTTGGGTCAGATTTATGCAAGGCAAGGGCCTTAACCTTTGTCCTATTTCTCTGGCCCCTATTTATTTTATTTTTGTTATTTTTACCATTTTTATTGAGGTATCAGTATGTATAGTACTATTAATTATACTTTTCATGCTTACATCATTCTGATACCACACCCATCACCGGAGTGTCTGCAGACCCCCACCCCCAAAGTAAGCTCAGTACTCTAAACAAAATCTCCAGTTCTGATAACTTTGGCCATTCGTTGTTCCCTTACTGTATTTCTTTATATTCCAAAGTGGATCTTTTGGTCCCTGCAAATCATCAACATGGCAGCCCTAGCTAACAGCTTACCTATTAGCTCAGGAGAGTTCTGAACCACCCCACTCAGCTAAGCACCATGATTCCAGACCATCAGACACTGTGTAAAATAGAAAGTGGTTGTCTGAAGCTGCTATGTTTGGGGTAATTTATTAGGTAGCAACAGTTAGTGGTACCACTGGGCAAATATTAGTGTAAATCACAGACATGGCACCTAGCACGGTGCCCAACAGCTCTATGCTTTTCTCTGTGCCTGCATGTCAGAATACTTCCACACTCAAATTCAAATTCCACCACTAGATGTGTTCTCTGATTTCTTCTCCCCAGGGGCTCTTCATTGTTGTGTATTTCTCTTAAGATTCTAGTTGTTTTTGCCACTTTGATTCAGAACCATATCTGGTTCCTCTTTTCTTCTCCCCAGAAACCATGAACAGAGACTAAATCTGAGTCTCCATTGAACCCCCACCAACCCTTGTTCCAGGCCATGCTCAGACAGTGAGGACCAGAGTGGAGGAGGCTGGGAGTAGCAGGAAGCAGGGAGAGAGAGGAAGACTGGGCCTGGCCAGGCCACAGAAGCTAACTAGTCCCTCCTGCTGATAGTGAGCGCAGTCCTAGCCCCCATAGATCCTGCCTGGAGGAGGTGGCTTCAGCAGGGTCCTCAGGCCCACCAGGTGACGAGAGGACCTTGTAGACTGGTGACCCCTGCCCTAGTTCCACCATCCTGAGGTGCATTCAGGCTGTTCTTTTCTGTGGGCTTCTAGTCAGAGAGTCCCCAGAGGGCCCTAACCTGACACATGACTCTGGCAAGTCTCTTCCCTTCTGGCCCAGCTCCCATCAAAAGTGGGAAAAGTGGGGGTGAGGTGCAGGGTGGGGAGGTCCACCCAGCCTCCACCCACTACTGGGGCAGTGGGGATGTGTCACCTGACCACATCCTTCTGGAAGACTCCCTGGCTCTGAACTGGAGGCTGTGTCCATCCATGCTCACAGCTCCTTGGGTCTATTTTTGGCATTGGAGGGCTTGATGTGGTACAGCATGCGGGTGTTCCCCTTTAATTTGGGGGTGGAAGCGTCTGGGCCCAGCCCGGTAATCATGAGTACAGAGTCATTTATGGAAATGGCTCTTGAAAATGTCCCTGATGAGAACAGACTAAAGATACCTCAGAGAGGAAGCCTGGGGCCCTGGGCAGCACTGGGATTTCAGGGTGGACGAGCCCTTTAGGGTGCAGGCTCAGTAGGTGATGGGGCTGCGCCTCTTCCAGGGGCCACACAGGGTCTGGTTTTAGGTCAAAGGTGGTGAGCCTCCCTCTGCCTTAGTGCCTTGGTCACTGGCAGGACCAGCCAGACAGGCACAACCTGTTCCCGCTCCAGGCCCTGGGGCAGCCCAACTTCCCCCCCCCCCCATGACCCCCCTCCCCCCAGGGAACAGGCCAAGGAGAGGGGAAATAGGGTGGCTTCTGGGGGGACCTGCTGTGATAGGGAAGCCACTCCCAGAGCAACAGAGATGCCCCTCCAGGGAAGTGGTGATACTGGACCCCAAGGGCTGTCCTAGAGAGAGGAAGAAGGAACATGGTTTTCTTTCTGGGTCCTTCAAGTACAAGAGGCTTGGTCAGGCCACTGGAAGTCTCCATTTCCCCTCATATTATTACCTTCACATTTTTCTTGCACTAGCGACCCAGAGACAGGAACTCTGGCCAGGAAACGAGGGACCACCATGCTGGTCTGAAAAGGGTCAGAGGGTAGGGAGCTGGGCTGAGGGAAGTAGCTTTAGACATGGTAGGAGAGGATAATCCAGGAGAGAGCAGCTTTGAGGAGAATCTGGGGAATGGAGCCATCTGCCAGAAGGTCTAAGAGACCCTGAGAATGGGCCAGCCTGAAACAGTCCAACTGAGGTGCCATATGGGCTGGGGGACCAGGGATGGGGGGATAACTAGGAAAGGTCTGAGGGCAGGAAAGACCCTCAGAACTGTCAGAAAGTTCTCTTCTCTTTGCAGCCACTCTGACCTCAAATCTCAGTGAGACTAATTTCATTGTCTGGCAAACTAAGAGCTGAGACCTGGCTGGTGTGGTGCTGGTGGGTACAGTGTGTGACAGTTGGAATTTGAGGTCAGAGAGTGGGCTGCCTGACCCTGGGAGGCACCTCATCCCCACAGCGGGCCCTCCCTGCAGATGGGCATCCAGAGGTGGCTTTGTCATGAGCTGGAGGAGAACTAAAATCCCGTTAGCAGACATTGATGAATCATGATTATTAATTGTTCTGGAAGCCACATGAAGGCTGTTTGAAAAATTAATTCATTTGCTGTTTCCCCCAAACAGGTTCAGAGTTTAAACATTCTGGGCAGCTTTTATAATTGTATGGAAAATAAAATTCTAGGTGCCAGTTGAATTGTGAGGTAGCTTGGTCTGCCCCTGTTCCCAGTGATTGGCTTGGTGCATGTCTTTTCATATGATTGTCCATGTGTCTCCAGGATTTTTGTATTCAAAGATAAGTTTGTATACAATTGTACATAAGTTGGTATGTAATTGTACCAGGGCGTTTCAAAAGAATAGTGCCAGATGCTCTCCAGAGCATTCCTACCAAGAACGTGTGAGAATGTCTATGTTGACTCTTACCTATTTCCTTCTCAAGGACCAAACTGTGTACCCTGTGAAGAGCATATCCATTTCTTCTCCCCATTATTCTTGAACCCACAACCCATTCTGTTTTACTTATAATAGAAATGACATTACACTCCTGTTCTGTTTCTCTCTCCTCCATTATAGTTTAACTCCTGTGTACAAAGTGCTGACTCCCCTTCTTCACTGCTGTACCTTAATGCCCAGACAGAGAAATGTGTCTTGGGAGAAGTAGCTCAGTGGTAGAGGGCCTGATTGCCTTGCATGTCTGATGTCACAAAAACAAATGAAAAGACAAAACCAAGAATGTAATTTGTCTAAAATCTGAACTGTTGAAGCATGAGTGAATACTGTGTTCTTTTTATAATTATTTTTCAAAGCCATACACCATGCAAAAGTAAAATTTTCCCTTGAAATGGCTTTTGATGGTATGCTGCTTTCACATGACATATCATTATTAAAAGTGGCTACAAATAAGTGAAATTAAAAAAAAAATCACAACTGAACTGTTGGAACCAGAGAGACAGTACAGCAAGCCTGGCACTTGCTTTGTACATTGCCTATCTGGGTTCTATCCCGCACTTGACATGGTTCCCCAAGTCCCACCAAGAGTGATCCCTGAGCGCAGAGCCAGGAGTAAGCCTTGAACCCTGCAGAGTGTAGCCCAACCCTCCCTTACCTCTCCCTGCCAAAAACAATCACCTGAACTATTGGGTATAGTATATACTGATTGTATAGGGAATGAAGGGCTTGCTTGCACACAACTCACTATGGTTAAGTCCCTGGCACCACATATGGTCCCCTAAACATCAAAAGAAATCTCTGAATGTGGGGCCAGAAGTAAACCCTGAGTACTTCTGGGTTTGCCACCACCCCAACTGAATTATTTATAAACTGAACTAATAAGCAATGAGCTAGTCAACACATTTATTTTGGGAAAAGGTTCATCACTCTCCTCTCTGCTCCATCCCCTGGTCTCCTGGCCTTCGTATGGTATCACAGGTTGGGAGAGAGCAAGTCAGGATCATCCCACATTCCTGCATAATAACCATGCTTCGACTACTGCCAGCCCATTGACAAAGCTGGGCAGTTTCTTCTCTGAAACCTCAGAAGAGGAGGCAGGCTGTGAGGGAAGCACACTAGGGCCTAGGTCACTGCTCAAAGCTCTTGGTTGCTCCAAGCTGCCTTGCTGGCAAAGCAAGCTTGGTCTGCACAGCAAACTCGGGAGAAAGAGGTGGCAGAAGCCACTTCATTGGAGCCTTCAGGCTGGCTAAGAGCTCTTCTAACTCAAAGCAACAGGTCAGAGGGAGCTGCACACTATCAGGAAGTCTCTCTCAGGCCCCACGGCTGTCAGAGAAAGAAGAGCCTTTCTTTTTCCAGTTCCATGACTCAGAGAACATCAAATTTTCAGAGAAAAATTATTTTCTAGTGTGAATGGCAAGTAGCCAGGCTGGGCTCATCCTTGTATGGGCACCACTGGATGGGTGTCACAGGATGGAAGTTAGGAGTTGGTGGTCAGGGACAGAGGGGCAGAGCAGGCAGGTTGGGGCTTCCCTCTGTCTCTGATCCCACAGGACATGCATATCCACCCTGCAGTCATATTTCCCAGGGAGCCCCCAGGACACATCACCTGTCCTTCCACAGATGAGATGTCTGTTGGTGGGACATGCGCCTGAGCCTCCTGGCCTCTTTCTGAGTCAGCCCTGGTGACATAGCCTGAACCTGGCTCATCCCAGAGCAGGGGTGCCACACAGTCACCTAACAAGGACCAGCCCACCCTGAGTCACGAGACTGTCACCAAAGCTGCAGGGGAGATGGAGGAGGGGACATCTATGTAGATATTTCCTCCCTGCCAGGGGGTGGACCCCATCCCAGTTGCTTTGGGTAGCCTGGAAAACAGTCAGGTTCTGGGAGACAGGCTTTTGCTGAACGTTGAGCTCCTGTCACATGGGGTCTTTGCTCCCTCTCCCTGGTCTGTGCATGGAGAGCGCATCCCTGCCTGCCTGTAGCCTGCCAAGCACAGCTGTGCCTGGCTGTCCCTCAACCTGGTCCCCACAAGGCAGGAAGGGCTCCCCACATCCGGCCCTGCCGCCAGCCTGGTGACTTGAGGTCACTAAGCCCAGTGACCAGAGAAGGCATTGCCAGAGAGGGAATTTTTTTTTTTTAAAGACTCAGACGTGTCATTAAAATCTCAGTGCTGGGCTTGGGGGAAGGCGCTGGGTGGGCCTCGCCCCTGCTTTCTGGAAACAGAGATTTTCAGTGTGTGAAAGGGACAGGAGGCCAAAGCGAGTGCCCGAAATAGACTGTCCCGGGCATTTCCGGGCAGCGGGAAAATGTGGGATTGATCTTGCTACCGAGGTCCCCACCCTGACTGTCAGCTCCCCACACCTCTGGGCCCCACCTCAGGTGCCCCCACCAGCCTTTGTGCCCTCCCTCCCCCAGGCTTTGCTTCACTGCCCCCATTTACCTGGGACCCGTACCATAGGCCAGACCCAGGCTCCTTAGAGCAATTTCACCCAGATTCAGCATGCCCTGGGCCCCATACCTATGGGTGATGTGCCCTCTCTCCAGAACTCCTTCCTGTCCTTTCACCCCCAAGACTCTGCCCCCATCCTTCAAGGCCAGCCCAGATGTCCTCTCCTTCAGGAAGCCTTCTCAGATCCTACCTCCCTCCTTCATTCCCACATGCTCCAACAGGCCTTGAAGCATGTTATGGTGGGGTTCCCTGCATGTACCACCCGTGCCACAGTTCTAGGTCCTTGCTCATGTTGGCTCCTTCTCTGCAGGGACCTTCTCCCTGGACGTGGTGGCAGATTCTCTGTCACCCTCAAGACTGGGCTCCAGTGTTAGCTGTAGTTCATGGCCCCCATCTCTCCACTGCCCATCCCAGGCAGGGTCTGTTGTGCCCCGTCTGCCCTGAGGCCTCATCTCTGAGTCTCAGAGCATAGGGGTCCGAGTGGGGGCAGGCTGGGTGAAGGGCTAAGGGGTCAAAAGGAAGCTGCCCTAGCTGGCACCTGCCCTGTGCTGGGCACCTTCTGCCTGCCTCACTGCCCAGTCATGAGGCGTCCCTTGGCCCCCCAAGACATCTTGGAGGCATGTCCATACCCCAGGAGAGGGTGGCCCACCCAGCCTGTCTGGAACCCCAGCTTCCTCCAACTGCCCTTCCTTCTGCCCATCCAAGTTTGAGCCCAGCACCCTCTGAGTGACCCCGCTTTGCCTTGCAGTGGAGCGTGACCGTCCCCTGGGCCAGCAGGAGCCCCACTGGAAGGAGTTCCTCTTTGACCTGACCCAGATTCCAGCGGGGGAGGCAGTCACAGCCGCTGAGTTCCGGATCTACAAGCTACCCAGCTCCCGTCCACTCAACCAGACCCTCCACGTCAGCATGTTCGAGGTGGTCAGGGAACAGTCCAACAGGTGCCTGCCTGGGGGCATTTCCTGAGGGACAGGGGAGCGCCTGGGAGCCCACCTCAGGGATGACAGACACTTGGCTGAGGACTTACAAGGCTTACAAGGAGAGGCCCAGCCTCTGTCCTGGCCATGGGACCTTGGGTCAGTGTTGAGCTTGAGCCTCAGTTTCCTCACCTGCACATGGATGCAGTCGCTCTTCTATGTATAGACTCAGGACTCATCTCAGGGAGAGCACGGGGCTACAGTTGTGGTGATAAAGAGCAGAATTTCAGGCACTGTGGGTAGAGTGAGATGGGCCCATGAGGGGCCTAGCCCAGAGCCAGGGAGGCAAAGACCCCCCAACTCGTCCTTGGTGCACTGGAAGTGGGCAGCGGTGCCACCCTCAGCCCCCGTTAATTGTTCTTTCGTGTCCACAGGGAGTCTGACTTGTTGTTTTTGGATCTTCAGACGCTCCAAGCTGGGGACGAGGGCTGGCTGGTGTTGGACGTGACAGCAGCCAGTGACCGCTGGCTGCTGACCCGAAACCAGGACCTGGGACTCCGCGTCTTTGTGGAGACGGAGGATGGTAAGAGTGGGGCCTGGGAGGTCACTGGGGCCTCCCTGGGCCATGCAGTGTTCTCAGCTGGAGCCCTGTCTCCAGCCACCTCCTTGTCAGTTGTGCCAGCAGTGGTGACTCTCCCATTCTGGGCCTTAAAGGGTCAGGCGGGAAGCACAGAGGCCTTTCCAGGGATTTCCCTCCTGTCCCGCAAAACAAACTTGAGATTCACAACATTCACAAGAGTAACGCCTTGTTTCTCTCCTTAAGAAATGGGAGAAAGCAGCTCATCTTGAAAGCAGCCTTTTATGTGGGGTGTCATGCAGGTGGGGCACAAGAGAAGTGTCATCCCTTGGCGGTGGTTCAGAGACCCCGACTCTGCAGCTTTTGCTGGAGCCCTTGCCAAGTCCTTACTAGCCAAGTTCTTGATGTCTCTGTAGAATGGGGATTTGAGCCTTCACTCATTCTATGGGTGAGCAGGGGAGGGAAGAAGCCCCCTTTATCCCAGGCAGTGAGGCAGCAAGGCAAGAATCGAGGATCAGAAGGTGACTTGTTGGCTGGGGACCAAGCACAGCCCATGATGGACTTAACCCATCATCTTCACCCTTCTCAGGCTTGGAGGTGGTGCCAGGCTGTCCCTTGGGCATATAGAAGAGCTGGATCCCCGTTGGCATAACCCTGACAGGGTACCCTTCCTGCCTTAGTATCTGTAGAGGCAGGGGTCCAGGGCAGGCACAGGATATAGGCAGTGAAGCTGGAAGGAGGGAGCTCAGGCCTTGATGGCCAGGGCCTGGGGACAGCCGTGGATGCAGCACCTCTGCTGGTACCTGTGACACACCTTCAGGGAGGCCAGGGTGGCAAAGACACTTTTTTAAAAAAATTATTTATTTTTTTAATTAGTGAGTCACCATGAGGGTACAGTTACAGATTTATACATTTTCATGCTTGTGTTTCCCTCATACAATGTTCAAGAACCCATCCCTCCACCAGTGTCCATTCTCTACCACCAATGAACCCAGTGTCCCTCCCACCCTCCAGTCCCATTTCCCCCACCCCCCTACCCCGCCTCTGTGGCAGGGTATTCCATTTTGTTATCTCTCTCCTTTTGGGTGATGTGGTTTGTGATAGGGGTATTGAGTGGCCATCGTGTTCAGTCTCTAGTCTACTTTCAGCACGCATCTCCCTTTCCGTGAGGGATCTCCAATCACATTTTACTTGGTGTTCCCTTCTCTCTCTGTGTTGCCTTTCCCCCAGCATGTGAGGCCAGCTTCCAAGCCATGGAGCCAACCTCCTGGTATTATGTACTACTATTCTTGGGTGTTAGTCTCCCACTCTGTTATTTTATATTCCACAGATGAGTGCAATCTTTCTATGTCTGTCCCTCTCCTTCTGACTCATTTCACTTAGCATGATACTTTCCATGTTGACCCACTTATATGCAAAGTTCATGACTTCATCTTTTCTAACAGCTGCATAGTATTCCATTGTATAGATGTACCAAACTTTCTTTAACCAGTCATCTGTTCTTGGGCACTCGGGTTTTTTCCAGATTCTTGCTATTGTAAGCAGTGCTGCGATGAACATATAAGTGCAGATGTCATTTCGACTATACTTTTTGCTTCTCTGGGATATATTTCCAGAAGTGGTATTGCTGGATCAAATGGAAGCTCAATTTCTAATTTTTTGAGAAGTATCCATATTGTTTTCCAAAGGGGCTGAACCAGTCGGCATTCCCACCAGCAGTGTAGAAGGGTCCCTTTCTTCCCGTATCCTCTCCCACAGTGGTTGCTTTTGTTCTTTTGGATGTGTGCCATTCTCTGTGGTGTGAGGTGGTATCTCATAGTTGTTTTGATCTGTATCTCCCTGATGATTAGTGATGCAGAGCATTTTTTTCATGTGCCTTCTGGCCATTCGTATCTCTTCCTTGGAAAAGTTTCTGTTCATTTTTTTGCCCCATTTTCTGATGGGGTTGGATGTTTTCTTCTTACAGAGTTCAACCAGGAGAAAGACACCTTTGAGGGACGCCAGCTTGTTCTGGGGTCCTGTGGGGATCAGAAATCTGAGAAGGGCACTGCCCAAGACTGAGTGTGAGATTAGCCCAGGTCACAGGATGTGGGGCAGAAAATTGTGTGCTGAGCTGCTGGCCTAGCATCCAGCGCATTCCCTCATCCCTGTTGTGCCGTGGGAAAAAAGGTTCCCCCTGGCTGGAGCCCTGAGTTGTATCTAATGCCCCAGGGCTCCCTGTCACCCACCCCCTGGTCAGCAAATCCAGGACCTGAGTATTAGTCTTTTATCTCTTGGGGCACTGACCTGGTTGGGAAAGAAGCACCATGAAGGTTGGAAGCCACAGGCCATCAGGAGTACCCCCAGGGAGAGGGAGAGGGAGTTGCTCAGCACCACTGTTGGGGTTTTGCTTCTGTGAAAGTGTGAATGGCGACCGCATAGGAGGCATCAGAGATGCAACAGAAGTTTTTGCAGGACTGGTGGGCTGGAACGATAGCACAGCAGGTAGAGTGTTTTCCTTGCATGAGGCCAACCTAGGTTCGATTCCTCCATCCCTTTCAGGGAGCCTGGCAAGCTGCTAAGAGTATTCCACCCGCATGGCAGAGCCTGGCAAGCTACTCATGGCGTATTCGATATGCCAAAAACAGTAACCACAAGTCTCACAATGGAGACATTAGTGGTACCTGCTCTAGCAAATCGATGAACAACGGGACCACAGTGCTGTTTCACAGTGCTGATATCCTGGAAACATCCTGATTCCTGCTCACAGAGCCAGGCTGCAAAAGAAATGCCCATGTTTGACTCCTGGGAGAGCAGGCAAAAACCTCACGTTTGCCCTCTGGGACTGATGTGAGGAGTTCATACATCCCTATGCAGTAGCTCTTGAATTTGAAGACAGAGATGTCCACCTGGGCACCGAGTGCCTCTAATGGTCAGCAGGGACTGGGGAAGCTGGAGTCCAGGTGGTTTTCCAAGAGAAGAGGTGGATACAGACTTCAGCTGACATAAGTAGAGCCCCCCCCCTTTTCCCGGGGCTGGTGTTTCCCCATCGATGACTCATTTGTCATCTTTTGAGGAGTCACCTCAGCCTCACCATCCTAGGAGCCTTGAAGATGACCTGCCAACTAGATGCTCCCCGGAGAGGTGAAAGGAATGGGGGCCTGATGAATTTGGGTCCAGCCCCAGGCCCAGAGTGGTAGTCCCTGTGGAGCACTGCTGAAGCCCAGTGAACCCCAGATCTTGAAGAAATGCGCAGTGCATTGGCAAACAGTGCGGGACTGAACAATTGGCGAAAAGGTTGCTTTTGAGTTGCTTGAGCAGAGGACTGAGGTGGATGGGATTTTAAGGGGGCCTGGCTGTGCAGGGTATGAGGAAGGACCCAGGGTACCTTGTCCCTCATCTGCTGACCAGGTCAAGTGTCAGTGCTGTGGGGTGAAAAACAGAGAGAACTTTGTTTTTATGAGGCACAAGTTTAGGGCTGTCCAGTGGAAGAAGCTGAGAGATCTGCTAAGGATCACTTCCCATCACCTGTACCAGAGCCCTGCTATAGACAATGATAGGGTCAGTCTCAATAGAGGGGGGTTTGGAGCAATAGCAGACCCTGCCTTTGTCTTTTGTTGCTCCTGTGGCAATTGCCAGCATCCTAACTGAATAAGAGCAAAATGCTTTTGGACTCTGAGCTCATTTTCCTGGGCAGGGAACTTCTTAGGTGTGAGGAATGCGGACCCTTGGAGAGATGCAGGGAGGTCTGACCCCGCCTACTGGTGCCATTATCCCCATCTAACTCTGGCGTGCTCAGCAGGACCTGGGATGTAGGTGCGTGCTGTCCTGGGACTCTCCTGATAGAAAGGGTCTCTTCCCTCTGATTGGCAGACAAAAAAAAAAAACCCCAATAAACCTCTGTGAAAATTTATATGTGCCATGTGAACCTCAGGCCCGCACAGCAAGTAGCACCCTAACTTGGAAGGAAACCTTGCCTGCAGGCCATGTATTTTCACTGGATTCCCTAGAATTGCATCTTAGCCTTATTCCCATCCCATCACCACTGCCTTGTCCCCTGGGGATGCTGGCCTTTCCCTCTGCTCAGGTGCCCATGAGTCCTCATGGTCCTGTTGCTTCCTCATGACAGGACTCTCCCAGTGACTTGTCTCTGGGCCTCCTTCCCTGTCAGTTCCCTCTCAGGGTGTTCCCGAGTGGAACCCTGATGGGACCAGCCCAGTGGTTTGTGGCGGGTGTTGTCAGTGGTCAAAGGTTGGTCTCTGGGTTGATTAGTTGTTAGCAGTGGCTCATGTGCACAGCTAGACTGGGTGGAGCTGGCAATGCTCTTGACCTGTACTGTGTAATGGAGCTTAGACCTGTGGAGTAAACTGAATACACAGGTACACTTGTACACCCTATAGACTATGTAAAACTTATACCCCAGAAAGGATTGGAGAGATAGTACAGAGAGTAGGGTGCTTGCCTTGCTTAAGGCAGACCTGGGTTAGATACCCCAAATGGTCCCCTGAGCCAGGATTGATCCTTGAGTGCAGATTCAGGAGTGCTAACACTGCCAGGGGTGACCTCCAAAAAAACAAAAATTACTACCCCCCCCAAATGAAAATGACATAGAAGAATGGTGGAAAGGATTTAAGAATATTATTTTTTCTTTAGAAAATTTGTTTTAGATAAAATACAGTTATAATATTGCTTCAACAACTAAAAAAATTGGTACATCATTTATAACATAAAGGGTTAGGAAGTTTTTTCTTTTTTTGTGTGTGTGTGCTTTTCAGGTCACATTGGTGATGCTCAGGGGTTACTCCTGGCTCTGCACTCAGGAATTACTCCTGGCGGTGCTCAGGGGACCATATGGGATGCTGGGAATCGAACCCGGGTAGGCCACGTACAAGGCAAATGCCCTACCCACTGTGCTCTCGATTCAGCCTAGGGTTAGGAAATTTTATTGGTAGCTTATTCACCTGCTTTTGATGACCTGCTCAGTCTGGAAGTGAAGATGGGGTCAAATCTAGGCAGATAAACTCCACACCTCCAGCTGGCACCTCCCAAGGGAAGTGTGCTGCTAGTGGTTATTCCATCCAACTTTCTTCCTATCTTTCCCCTTCCAGTGTTTGAACCAGCACTTACATGTAAGGCAAGTGCTCTCCCACTGAGCTGCACCCCTATGCATACCCAGTGGTGCTCAGGGCTTACTCCTGGCTCTGCACTCAGGAATCACTCCTGGCAGTGCTCAGGGGACCCTTTGGGGTGCTGGGGATCAAACCCAGGTTTGCAGTGTGCAAGGCAAATGCCTTCTCTGCTGTACTATTTCTCTGGCCCCAAAGCCCCCCAGGTTAAACACACACACACACACACACACACACACACGGCCTTGTGTATACACACACACACACATACACACAGCCTTGTGGCAGGAACTTGGGCTCTAGAGTGAGACCCACCTGGCAGACCTGCACTCTGGAACACTTGTCAGTGTCTCTGCTGCTGAGCCTGGTCATAACTGTGAATGTCAGAGGATACTTGGGGCCCCCTTCCTGGGGCTGCCCCAGAGCAGCTCTACTCAGCCCTGCAGCTGCTCTGACCAGCAGGTAGAACTCGGGTCTCAGTCTGGAGACCCAGGTGGGGGCCTGGGCCTAGGAGTCCCTGGCAGGGTGGCTGGACCCCCCATTTCTCAGGGACAAGCATAAAGACCTGGAGCCTTTGGGATGCACAGTTGGCACTCAGGTGTCCCCACCCTGACCCTGGTTCCTCCAGACCTGCTGCCCAGGGGCTGGGGCTGCTTGTGAGCTCCCCTCAGATAGGGAAACTGAGGCCCAGGGGGGTTACTCAGGTCCTGGCCCTCCTGCTCCTGTTCATGCTGGCCAAGGTCTCTGCCCTGTCCACATGCAGGGCCACCTTGAGTGACCACCGTCTCTCCTCATCTCAGGGCGCAGCGTGGATCCTGGTCTGGCGGGTCTGCTGGGCCGCCGGGCACCACACTCCCAACAGCCCTTCATGGTCACCTTCTTCAGGGCGACCCCCAGCCCTGTGAGAGCCCCTCGGGCACCGCGGCCCCTGAAGAGGAGGCCCCTGAAGAAAACCAACGAGCTGCCGCACCTCAGCCGACTCCCAGGGATCTTTGGTGAGGCCCCAGCTGCGGAGGTTGGGTGGATCAGGGGACTGAGAACAGGTGGTGACCACAGGCCCCCTGGCCCTCGGGGGGGCCCCCAGTCACCACTCTGCCTGAGCTCCCTCCTCGGATCCCACTTATCTGGCTTCCCCAGGCTTCAGGCCTTTCTCTGTCACACACAGCAACTGTCTGGGGGCAGCACCACCCTGCAGCCCTGGGCTCTGCCCACATCTGCCCGAGCCCCTTCATTCAGAGGTGACCCCACAGGTGGAACTTGGCCCACCTCCTGCCTTTCCTCCCAGAGTTGTATGGGGACCCCTGGAGCTGTGGGAGGGAGTGACAGGAGAGGTGGGGTGATGCCAGGAGGTGCCTCCAAAGGGAAGGAGCCACTGGGTGTGGGGGTCCCTGGGACTCAAGGGGGTCTGGGTGTGGGGGCCCGTAGAGCCGCAGGGTGGATACCCAGTGGTTTTCGCCTGCCACCCTCTCACTGGGCAAGTGCCTGTCAGCATTCCTGCCCCGTGCCCCACAAAGACCCTGTACCTGTCTCTGCAGATGGCACTCCGCACTCTGGTGGCCGGCAGGTCTGCCGACGGCATGAGCTCTACGTCAGCTTCCAAGATCTTGGCTGGCTGGTGAGCTCCTTGCATGCCTCTTCCTCACCCCATGGGTCACGGGGCTTCTCCAGGGAGGGTTGGAAAATCTCATTTTCTCAAAGGTCACCCTATGAGTTTTGGGACCTCTCCAGGGAGGAGGGTTGGGGAGCTCATTGGCCTTTTCATCTGTTTTTATGTTGCTTTCATGATGAGAACATAGCTACCCTAACTCTCAGTCATGTCAGGGCTACCAGGAGTGAAGGGGGCAGCAAGAATATGGGCATCCACTGCCACTGCAGGAACAGGTGACAGGGGTGGGTGAGGGAGGGCACCGCAGGTGACAGGACAGAGCAGGCCCAGCCCTGTTCCTGAGAGTCTACTGGGGCCCAGACCCTGGGCAACACTGGCCCAGGGCTGAGGTTACATCCATGGTGGTATGGGGGGGTGCAGCTCTGAGGGCCCCATGGTGGGACTCACTTCTTCCCACTCCTCAGGACTGGGTCATCGCCCCCCAGGGCTACTCGGCCTACTACTGTGAGGGGGAGTGCGCCTTCCCGCTGGACTCCTGCATGAACGCCACCAACCACGCCATCCTGCAGTCCCTGGTTAGTACATGTGCCCCACCACACCAGGAAGGAAGGGGTGTACTCATGTCTCTGGGAGCCTCCTCAGAGTGGCTCCTCCCTGTGTGGTCATGGACTTTCAGCCCACCTGTTCCATCTGGTCCCCATGAGACCAAGCTGTACAGACTCCCTGTACCTGAATACACAGACACGCCATCACACCAGTTATGTACACAGACACCCCATTACACCGACTGTACACCCTCCATCACAATAAGTTTACACAGACACCCCATCACATCAACTGTGTAAACACAGACACTCTACCACACTGACTGCATACACCCACATGCCCCATCATAACAACTGTGTACACACAGACACTCCATCACACTGTACACACACCCTCCCCATCACACCAACAGTGTTGCCCAATAACAGGCACACACTTGGGCTTACATGCATCCTGGTTCTGTGCACATATCCACAGCATGCCTGCTCACACACAATGGGGTTACTTGTGTACACACATACAGAGGGCCCAGTGCACACACACAGACACAGCAGGCTTACAGGGGCATAAACATATAGATGCACACAGTAGGCCTGAGGCATAAACATCAGGCCTGAGTACCTACACAGGACAGTCATTGCATTGGTAGGACTCACACATCGCCCCCACTCATTGTCACTGCATGGTGGAACCTTTCACATGGCCTGTGTGCTCTGAACCCTTTGCAGAGGCTCGGCTGTCCTCACTCTGGTGACACAATGCAGATGACACAATCTCACGCCCTTCCCAGTGGTGCTAGGGTCCCTCGAGTAACTTCTGGGAGAGCAGCAGCCGTTCTATTCCTCCCTGTGACTCTTGCTGGTCCTTTCAGCTGTGTATTCTTTTTTGTTTTATTTTTATTTTGGAGCCATACCTGACTATGCTCAGGGATCATCCAAGTGGGGCTCCGGGGACCATGTGTGGTGCCAGGGATCGAACCAGAGTCAGCCATGTACAAAGCAAACACTACTCTGTATGAAAATCCCACACACAAGGAGCTATGTAAAACCCCCCTCTTCGGCTATGTAAGCCCCTCACGCACACACAGGGTTTACACGTGAAAGGATGTTCGCAGGCTCTCTAGGCAGCTCTCTCTCGCCACCCACGTTTGGTTCTCTTGAGCCGCTTCTCCACCCAGGATGGCTGTTGCCTTGGACGGATGAAGGAAGAACAAGGGCCAAGCTGGTTGCTGATTAGTTGCTGTTTATTCAATCTCTCATCTCTCCCAGCTCTCTCCAACTCTCTCTCTCTGTGTCTATCTTTCTCTAACCGCTCAATTTTTTCTTCCCCCTGTATCCATCTCCTCTCTCTCTCTCTCTCTCTCTGCTGTCTCTCCTTTAATCAATCAATCCAACCAACAATCCAACCAACAATCCCTTTCAACCATCAATCCCCCCATTTCTCCATCCCTTTCTCCCCATAGCTGCTCTTTTTTATCCTCTCACCATGCCTCCCCAACCACGCTTCCCCACGGGAAGCGCAATCAAAAATGTTTTTCCAGACTTCCGACCACCTGCAGCCCACAAGGGCAAAACAGCCCTTAAGGTGTGTTCCTCCTCTCCTTAGACCTGCAACCTAATTAACATCTTTAGTTCTACTTCCTGATATTTATCGTTCTGTATGTACACAATAATAGACACTTTTAGGCTTGTAGAGTGACTCTCCTGGGGACATCTTACCACAGACTCAGACTATAGTGCGCAGGCTGTATCAATCATTCCTAACCCCAGCAGGGTTCAAATCTAGTTATTACTTTTGGATCATAACAGAATTTGTCCATGACCAAGCTCTTAACTTAGAGTTAAGCATTAGGGCACTTTGGCCAGGCCCATTTCAATGCCAGGGTAACTCATAGCTCACCTCTTGCCCTGGATCCATCCAGTCCCTTGTTGGGACCCAGCTTTTGGGGATCTAGGAAGTAAGGGCAACTGACGCTTAAGTCGAGAGAGCAGATGTCCAGGAGGTAGTATTATCTGGAGCCAGTCACTCCTAAGACACAGGATTGTCTTTTTTTTTTCTTTTTGGGTCCACCTGGCGATGCACAGGGGTTACTCCTGGCTCTGCACTGAGGAATTACCCCTGGCAGTGCTTGAGGGACCATATGGGATGCTGGGAATTGAACCCGGGTCAGCCGCGTGCAAGGCAAATGTCCTACCCGCTGTGCTATCACTCCAGCCCCCACAGACTTGTCTTTTTAACTGTCTTCCTGTATCCTTACAAAAAGCAATTGCTCTGAAATAGCTAACCATGCAAAGGACATTAAGGAGAAAGACAATATTTACAAGTCAGAGTCTAATCAGGAGACAAAGGTAATTGACAGGTTGGGGTGCAGTCAACAAATACAAGCTCCCAGCGGCCAGGGAGGAAGGGCAGACAAACGTTATCCTATAACTCTGTACTGTCACTGGCTGCTCGGCTGTTTTCTAGGCCTGTGTGGCTAGTGTCCTTACAGGGCCCAGAGGTCTGGGTACCTTTAAACACCCCAGAAGTTTCTGACCATTATTGCTGGTATTTAGTGCTCTGTTTTAAATGTTTGTTGATTCTGTAGTGGGGGCTTCTTTCTAGAACATTCTACCTAGATTCTGAGTACCCAGCATCCTGAGTCTTCCCTTGAGCCAGGAAGTGCTGTGTAAAGGTCGTGCCTTAGAGGACAAGTGTGAGAGCAAGAACAGCACACCTCCTACCCCACCACCCTCACCCCTACCCTGCCAAGGGACTTCCTTGCTCAGTCCTCACAGGGAAGGCTGAACGTCTCCTGGGAGCAGCTCAGGGGTGACAGGAAAGGGGTGCAGCCCTGACACTTATCCCTGCTGAGTGGAATGAGGGGGCAGGTACTGACTCTGCTCCAGGACCTGTCCCCCAACCCCTAAACTGCTAGGGGCATGCAGGTGCTGCCCTGGGGGCTGGGGTCCTCCTGGAGCAAAGAAACAGCAAAGAGGGGAGGGGCCTGTGAGGAAAGTTCTGGTAGCAGGAAGAGGAACCTTCAGACAGGACCTAGGACAGGGGCCAGCTGGGTGGGTTCTGGACCAGCAGGGATGGGTGCTGATTGGAGGGAGGGGCGGGCGAGGCACAGTCTGGCTTACAGGCCTTGGGGCGATTATGAGCAGGTCTAAATGGTCAGAACCAAGGATGGGCTCATGTTCCCCAAAGTGTCTATACCAGGGAAGGGACGAGGGCTGAGAGAGGAGGTGTATAGTCCCTTGGTCCTGATGCAGGGGACTCTGCAGTCACTGTGAGCTGCAGATTCCAGTGGTTTCAGGGGGAGCCTCTGTGTGGTGTTGAATGAGCCATTCCATTAGGCTCCTCTGTGTCCCAGGCAGACCATATGCCCCCAACCCCTGGACTACACCCCTGGCCTCACAATCACTTTTGGGCAGGCTCCAGTAAGTTGGAGAAGGGACAGGTCTCTGGCCCCAATCCCTGTCCTATCTCCCTGCTTGTATCCGTCAGCAATCCGTCTGCCCAGTGACCCTCACCTCAGGGGGCACACTAGGGGGCAGAAACCCTCAGAAATCCAGTATCCAACACGCTTGGTGTCCAGGTCTTCCCATTGCTCCATGACACCCACAGGTTCATTAGGGTGGGGGTAGACAGTCCAGACACAGCCAATGTGGACAAAGGATGTGGTGGACACAGAGCAGCAGAGACCTCTGGGGTCTCCAGGGGTGGAAGGAAAAGGTGCAGCCACAGGGCACCAGGTGCTGGGCACCCTCAAGGTGGTCTAGGGGGGAGCAGTGTAGCCCTTCTGTGCCCTGGGCCTTGGTACCACCAAGAAAGGACAATGGAAAGCTCACGGGTGGGGGTGGGGGGCACCAGGAGGTCTGGGCTTGTCCCCAGGCTCAGGCCTCTGCCTCCATCAGGTGCACCTGATGAAGCCAGATGTGGTCCCCAAGGCGTGCTGTGCCCCCACCAAGCTGAGCGCCACCTCCGTGCTCTACTACGACAGCAGCAACAACGTCATCCTGCGCAAGCACCGCAATATGGTGGTCAGGGCCTGTGGCTGCCACTGAGGCCCCTGCTGCCAACCCTTTCCAGATCAGACCCCCTTCCGGGTCCCTCAGATCTAGGCAAACCCAGGCAGGTTGGCATGGAGAGAGTCAAACACTACCTGTCTGGGTCCTGCTTGCCCCTCTGCAGCCTGAGGGAGTCAATGGCCAGGACCTTGGGGCTGACACAAGTCAGTGGAGCTGTGACGCTGGCCCAGGCTGTGAGGCACCTGATCTCAAAACTAGCTGTGGTTTCCCTGCATGTGGATAGTGTCTGACTCCAGCTGCCTGCCCCTCTCAGGAGCAAAATGGGGTAGACTGGGCACCTAGCGAAGGAGCCTGGCCTTGCCCTCAGGTATGTTATATTGTAGATCTGAATTACTGAACTGGCCACGATTATGCATGTGGGGGAAGCCAGGGGAAGCCGAACAATCGCCGTTTCAGTCTGAGGGCCGAGCCCTGCTCTTTCCTGGTCTCCTGCCTTGACCCGCCTGTGCTGCAGGCAGGCAGTTCCAGTTGTCTCCTTCAGCGTCTTCATTCACCCACCCCAGGGCTGCTGCCCGCTGAGGCACTGGATGGGCCAACAAGGTCATCACTCCCCGCCCGCATACATGTTCAGTCATCTGCCACGTCGCTCCTCCAGACGCCGTCAGGTTTCGAAAGGCTCAGCCTGAACTCTAAGAAGTCACTGCCAACAGGTCAGAGTCGGTGACAGCTACCATCTGTCACACTAAGGAGTCATCTGTCTGCCTGAGCATGGCTATGTGTGGGCGGAGGACTGGCTGACAGCACCTGCTATGTCCAGATGTTGTTGAAAAGCAGATTGGTCACCAAACATGCGTCACCCTGTATGCTGAGAAGCCCCGTCCTGATCCTTGGGGCCTGTCAGCCTGGGGGGAGACCGGGCTGGGGAGTGACCAGCAGTAATTAGTCCCAGGGTGGGGGCTTCACACCAACCTCTACTCTCCTGAGTGCTGGCAGTGGCTGGAGTGTCTCTGGATTCCTGACCTGAGAAGCGTCATTACCTGCTGTAGACAGAGTCCAGCTGCCTGAGCCCTGAACTGCTGCATCATTACAGCCAGTCCCCGCCTACAGCTGGATGAGGGTTTCTCTCTAGATTCCTGTTCTAGAGCCGACAGCTGGCAGTGGGGTTGGGAACCCGGGAGGTGGTCCGTGCTGACCTTCCTGTTAGGATGCCAGGCTGGCGGGACACCCCTTACTCTAGGCCTCATTTTCCTGTCTGACACTTGAAGGCACTCGGCTTTTGACTTTCAGTGGGCCTTCAGCTAAGGAATCTGTCTGCTGACCCTTTCTCTCTCTGAGCTGCATGACCCCACACTCAGGGCTCCGGATGCCATCATAAGCTGGAGCTGCCATTACTTCTCCGACAGTTCTTTTCCCAACACTACTGGTAATCCTTTAGGCAATTGTAAGTGTTTAAACCAGCCAGTCAACTCAACAAGTAATTTTTGGGGAGGGGCACACTCGGCAGTGCTTGGAGGACTGGGAAGTGGGAATGGAACCCAGGGCGCTCACACGTGAAGCAGGTGCTTTTTCCCTTTGCATCATCTCCCTCGTCTTTTTTTTTGTGTGTGTGTGCGACACCGGGCGATACACAGGAGTTATTACTGGCTCATGCACTCAGGAATTACTCCTGGCAGTGCTCAGGGGACCATTAGGGATGCTGGGAATCGAACCCGGGTCGGCCACGTGCAAGGCAAACGCCCTACCCGCTGTGCTATCACTTCAGCCCCTCCCTGGTCTTTTTTTTTTAAACAAAAACAACCTTTAGTGGCCCAGTTAATGACCCAGCACAAACAGGGGTGCATAGGAGTGTCCCTCACATTTGCAAGATGCCTATAGACATGGAGAGGGTGTCCCTGCCAGCCCAACCATGCAATGCAGGCCTGAACAGGACTCACTGTCCTTGCTGCCATTGCCCAGGCCTGTCCCTAACACAGTGAGATGGAACAGCACTGGCCCCAAGCTGTGGTGCAGGTATGAATTGGGCAGGAAGCAAGTGCATGGAGTTCGGCAAATTATCTGCTTCACGAGCAGAACGTGGCACAGTGATACCCTGTTGTACGCTGCTGCCCTTTTCCTCAGAGAGCAGTTTGTTTTCAGGTTGCCCCAGAACAGAACACAAGTAATGATGTTTACTTTGAACCCTCTGTCAGCAAGAAGCAGCTAGGCATGACAGGGGGGACATGAGAGAGGTGAAGCGGAGGTACCAGCTGTCTTGGGAAACGTTGGGTGCAACACTAGCATCAGGACCAACCCTTCGGAATGATGTGTTCACCTTCTGTAAAGAGAAGCCTTGGAGCAAGAGGAGTTTTGGAGCCAACTTGTCAGAGTTTCAGCTCTCTGGTGCAAGATGTCAGTGCTTTCCTACTGTCAGAAGGACCAGCTGTGTCCACATTCCAGACTATGTCTGGCATGCACGTGTTCAACACAGTTCCCAGTGGCATTATCTGAAGTGAATTTGCTAATTTGAGGCCCTGTCTACGCTTCTCTAACAGCCTTCTCTCAGAAACATGTTTGGGGTGACGGTTTACTTCAGAGCCTGGCTTTTTTCTTACACATCTACATGGTACAACCTGAGGGGAGCTGCAGCTCACCTGTTTTAAAGGCCCAAGGCCAGTGCCTGATACTGTGGGAGGTGGGGTTGGGTCCTATGTCCCCTTGTCCTGTCTTCAGAAAGAGATTCCTGAGGGTACTACACTAAATACCTCCTCAGGCTTTTTAAAATGGGAATTCCTTATTCTGGGCTTTCCTAGAGGAAAGGTCTTAAACAAGCACTTCTAAGAAATGTACTTTTCATTTATTACATAAAGAATGCAGTTTGGGGGCCAGAGAGGTAGCTGACTGGCTGAGTCCGTACAGGAGAAAAAGGTCCCCCAGCACTGCCTGGAGGAACTCCAAGTACTACCAGGTATAATCCAAAACAAAAAAATGGGGTGAAGGGGGAAGCAGTTTGTAAGGAAATGTTTGAAAACAAATACAGTCCAAGCCATATTGAGTCCTATATTCAGATATTTTTAATCAGTGAACTTGGCGTTTTTCTTAGGATATACATCTAGATGTTTATACAGAACTGGTATCATAACTATACTATATAGATTGCTTGATGTGCTTTCCCCACCTGATATGGTGAAAATTTCCCTATTAATAAATATTTTTTTGAAACACAGCTCTCATTTTCTCTCCCCTGGATTCTCTAAGGCTGTTTTCACAAATGAAAAGTAGAACCTAGAGCCCTTCATAGGAGGTTGCTGGGAACCACTGGGGCTGGACTGGCAGTGTGGCTGCAGACAGGCTGTGAGGACATCCCAGCAGTCATTCTGTGAAAGGCCAGTGTGGGTGGGGACCAGCAGTCAGGCAACGTGTCAGCCAAATCCTGTCCCACCTTCTTAGTCCTGGTGCTGGAGCAGTGGGAAGGTGGAGGCCATGACAGTCACCTGCACCTCAGGCAGTGACAAAGGCCCCACAGTGTCAGTCTCCAGAGCAGCAGATCACATGGGCTCTGAAGCTGAGTTTGATGGCAGCTCCCAGGTTCTGCAGCCCCAACCCCTGCCTGGAAGATGAGTACTTTGTGCCTCGGTGAAAACTGATCATGTGACCCTGTCTTCCACCCAGGCTGGGGACCTCTGCTATAGACAAGTGACAGCAGTAAACTCTTGGTCACTCCACTGTGACCAGGAGGAGACAGGTCAATCCCAGTTCTGCCACGCCATCCTGGGCAACCTTTGCAGTCATGTCACCTGAGCCTTGTGGGCACAGTGAGATAACACTCTGGTCAAGCACTGGGAGGGGCCATGGCACCCAATGACTTCAGACCCACTGAGCTTGTGACCCGACTGCTGTCCTCACTCTCCAAAGGCATCTGGGAAGTCGAAAAAGACAAAGCCATGTCATGGTTGTGGGCTCTCCTGGAGAGCCAGGTGCCTCCCTAACACACACCCTTTCTTGGGTGCTGTACAAGCACTCTGGCGTGCTAGAGACAGGACAGTGGGCATGGTGTTTGCCTTGCATCCCACTGACCCCTGTTCTATCCCTAGCACCAAATATGGTCCCCCTCCCCGCTCCCCCCAGCTATGCCAAGAGTGGTCCCTAAGCACAGAGCCAGGAATAGCCTTTGTGGCCACCCAAAAAAATTTTAAAACAAAAAAGAAAAATACAAATTGACAAACACTCCTTCATATCACTGCTGTGATCCCACTAAAGCCTGTCCTAACACTATGAGTGACCTGGGGCGGGCACAGACAGGGCCTGTGCCTTGCAGGAGGATCTTTTTTGGGAGTTTCAGGAAGTTCAGGAGTCACCATGGGGTACATCCAGCCACACAAATACACCCCACATGCAGCAGATGGTGCTGAGTCAGGGCTGAGAGTCAATTTAGCACACAGGAGCCAGATGCCCACATGCCTGCCAGAGGCATGCCCAGAGGCTTCCACTCGGGATGAAAGCCCGCCCAGTGGGTTCTGGATGGTCTGAGGAACCTGACCCATAGGGAGGTATCTACTGGCCACAGTGTCCAGTAAACTCTGTGAAGCAAGTAATTTAGGCTTTGGGAGGGTTGGTTTATGTGTTATTCTGGATGGGCCACAGCATTGATTTTGGCCAAACACCAATCCTGATGTTGCCATGAGGGTTTTTCAGATGTGATTAACATTTTAAATCAAGATTACTCTCCACAATGTGGACCTGATCCTCTGAAGACCTCAGGAGAGAGAAGACTGAGGTTACTCAGGTGGCTTTGGATTTGAAGTCCACATGAAATGTTCCTGAGTCTCCATCCTGTGGATGGCCCTGCACGCCTCACACCTGCCAGCATCCACAACTGCAGAGCAGACCCTTTAGAGTAAGCCTCTCTGCACACCCATCCTATGAGTTGTTTCTCTGAGAACCCGAATACAGGGACCTTATGATGTCTACTGCCAACTGTCCCACTCTGCCACTTCAGGGAGGACGCAGGCACAAGTAACATGTAAACAAAGGGGTGTGGACATGTTCCAATACAATTTTATTCACAAAAAACACACAGCAGGCTGAATTTTTTTTAGGTCCATGTGGTTTGCTGACCTCAGGGAGAAGGCACTTTGAGACAGAAAATCTCATTTTAAAAAGTTAATAAAAGTGTACAAACAAATGAATCACTGACACTGCTAAGTACACATGCTGGTTACAGGTCTGGCCAGAAGGAGCCGTGCAAACCGGAATGACCCAACACCTTTCATTCCCACTACCTGACCATGGTCTGACTAGGGGCCTGGGGAGTGGCTCTATCTCTTGGCTTCTGAAGGACTCCCCCAGGGAGCAAACAAAAGTCAAGGGGAAGCCACACACCCTGTGCATTCTCCAGCCTGTCTCAGCAATGGTACTAGCTAGAAGCAGCAGTACAAAAACTGCAGTTTATTTTACCAGGATCATCCAGGAGCCATATTATTGGTGGGCTCAAGAGAGATGCAGCAGTGAAGAGCTGAGGAAAGCTGCACAGCCGTCTTTGGGGTGGGGTGGGAGGGATGGAGACTGGGGCCATAGGATCTGTCCCAGCTCCCAGGCCCACAGCAATACGGGAAAGAGCTTCAGAAGAGCCCAGTCTGCTCTCAGCAGTCCCTGTGGGTGGGAAGTCAGGATACTCCCTGCCTTGTAACGTGGCTTCCCCAGTGGCTCGTTTCACAGCTGATGGCTCCTGACACGCAGGTACTCATTCACATGTACTCCCCACAGTCTGCAATGAGCACCTTCTGCTTAGGCTTCCCGTCCTTGCTGCCCTGAGCCTGTGCGAGCAAATGGGAACAAGAGAGAAGTGGGGGAGGGTAAGTAAAAGGTCTGCGACACCCAAGCCCTGAAGAGGGGGCCCCTTCCTGGAAAGAGCCAGGACTGCTCCCAGCCCCTATAGGGCGCGCACCCACCTCAATTTGCCGCAAGACGTCCAGGCCTTCTGTGACCTCCCCAAACACGACGTGCTTGCCGTCTAGCCAGTCTGTCTTGTCACATGTCAGGAAGAACTGGGAGCCATTGGTGTTGGGGCCCGAATTGGCCATGGAGAGCAGGCCTGGGGGAGAGAAGGATCCATCAGCTCTTGCACCCCTGCTAACCCTATCTCCCACACCCCCTGCCACCCCGAGGACAAGGCTGAGAGGTGGTGACAGCTGAAACTGAAAGACGGCCTCAGCAGAATCTTGCTAAGACAGTGTCAGTGGAGTGTGCTAGAAATATGGCAGAGGGAAAGAGAAAATGGAAGGTAGTTTATAAAACATTAACATTTTAAAAATAATTACTATTTTGGGGGCTTTCCAGTCCAGTACTCAGGGAGTATACTCCCAGCCGCTCCTGGAAATACCCTGCCAATTGGACCCAAGACTCAGGATTGGGACCCAAGGTGCTGTGCTACTTGGGGCCGACAGGGCCATGGACCCCCAGAGCCACCCCAGTGATGCTCCAAGGCCTCCAGGAATACACGTGGAGGTGCTCAGAGGCCAGGTGGGGCTGGGGTGTAAGCTCAGATCCCAGTACAGGCTTTGACCGCCTAGCTATTTCTCCAGCTCCATGCCAAACTTTTGCCTAAAAGGGCCAGGAGGGCCAGGAGCTAGCACACGCCTTGCATGCAGGAGCCCTGGTTCAATTCCCAACAGGACATGGTTCCCCAAGCACTTCTGGGAGCAGTCCAAAAATAGAACAGCGGGGAAAGCCAAAGACATACATGTTAGCTGAGGGGGACAAAAGGTGATGGGTTTTGAGGGGGGTCACAGCTTGCCTAAGGAGCCATGCACTGCCAGAGAGTGAACTTGGGGCCTTAAACATGCCAAGCATGTGTTGCACCATCCACAGCCACTTCCTGGTCCAAAGGAAGGAAATTTTAAAAAGAGCCATACATGCTTTACGCTGAGGGGCTGAGCACAGACAGGGAAATGGAAGTAGAGGCAGCTAGGATCCACAGCAGGACCCAAGTTCTAAGTGGGGGAGAGGTCAGAGAGGGCGTGTGGGCAGGGAGAGATGGACTGCTGCCGAGGGAAAGAAGGTGGGGATGGGACAGTGTGATCGGGCAGCTAATGAAAAGACTTGAGCTAATGTCCTAAATCTGAAGTGGCCTTCAGCATACTTCTGTGCTCTCCAGCTTCGTGGGGAGCAAGTGCTGGGCGCATCTGGCCGAGACGAGGGTGGGGACTGAGGGCAGAGAGAATCCAGGAGAGGCTAGGGTCGAGGAAGGTGTAGGCAAGGAGGGCGGGGAAGGATCTGAATTGAGGAGTGCTGACTCCCCATCCAGGACCCCCCTCTGCTGCCCCCTGCCAGAACCATGGCCCCTCACAGCTTGGCCCTCCACACCCACCGGGCCCTGTGTGTTTGAGGATGAAGTTCTCGTCGTCAAACTTCTTGCCATAGATGGACTTGCCACCGGTGCCATTGTGGTTGGTGAAGTCGCCGCCCTGGCACATGAACTGGGGGATGATGCGGTGGAAGCTGCTCCCCTTGAAGCCAAAGCCCTTCTCGTGGGTACACAGGCAGCGGAAATTCTCTGGGTGAGAAAGGCAGGCTCTGGTTAAACACCAAAAGGACCACAGCGACAGTACAACGGGTAGGGCATTTGCCTTGCACTCAGCAGACCCGGATTTGATCCCCGGCTTCCCATATGGTCCCCTGAGCCCTGCTAGGAGTGATCCCTGAGTGCAGAGCCAGGAGTAAGTGCTTAGCACTCCTGTGTGTGGCCCCCCTCAAAAGAAAACCATGTAAAATGCTTCTTGGGTTAGAGTTCAGGGGTTAAAGCAACTGACCTCAGTTTGATCCCTGACACAACATGGTCCCCCAGCGTTGCTGGGTGTACCCCTGGAGGTCCCCAGCATCCTTGAGAGGCCCCGGATCCTTGTGTGACCCTCCCCGAAAAGCTTTATATATCTCGATCTATGTCTGTCTATCTATCTATCTATCTATCTATCTATCTATCTATCTATCTATCTATCTATCTATCTATCTATCTAAAAGGTGAAATGGTTATTTGATCTGAATGAAAACAAGAGCAATAATTTTTTTTTTTTTTGGGCCGCACTCACTGTGCTCAGGGCTCACTACTGACAGGGCCTGGGGGACCATACGTTGTGCTACTGTGGATCAAATGTGGGTCAGCCGCATGTAAGACTAGAGTCCTACATGCTATACTATCTCTCTGGCCCCTTGTATCACCTTTTAAACCAAGAGTAGGGCCAGAGGGACAGTACAGAAAGTAATGCACTTGCCTTGGATGTGGCTACGTCAACTATGATCCTGGCTGGAATCCCAGGAAGCAACTATGGTCCCCTGAGCACAGATCCAGGAAAAGCACTTGAGCACCTCCAAGTGTGGACAACACCCCCCACCCCCAATTATTTTTAATTTTTAAATTTTATTTTCATAAGGTTGTTCACATTAATTGGTTACACTCAATATTTCGACACCAATCCCACCACCATTACACCTTCCCACCACCATTATTTCAAATTTTCCCACCACTATTCAAGCCTGCCTGCCATAGGCAGATGCTAGGTAATTTATTTTCTGTTGCTCAATATGAGTATCATGAGAGGTCGTGCAGCTGCGAAAGTGGCGCACACTCCTGAAATTCTAAAATTGTAAATAACTGAGGTCTGGAGACATCTCTGTAGGGAACTAATCCATTTTGACATTCATTTGTGAGTCTCTGGATCAAGGTCGGTGACACACTTAAATATGATCCAGAGACAGTTCAGCCAGGACCCTGAAGGGGCAGGCAGACAGGATGGAATGGAGGAGGTGTCCCTGTTGCCACCATGTGGCCTAGAGTCTTCAGTCCCTGGCCACCCCTAATATATATATATATATATAAGTCTTATATATATATAAGACTTTCCTGCTACATTTATTGAGGGAATATCTTATTAGGACATAGGGACCTGTTCGCCTGGGGAACATATGGGAACTGTGGCTTCACACGGGCTCTTTTTCTTTTTTTATTTATTTTTCTTTTTTTCTTTTTTATTGAATCACCATGTGGTGAGCTGGGGAGATGGGAGGTGGGGGGCAGGTTTACTGTGGTTCACCCCTAATTTTTTAAAAAACTATCACTATCACTATCATCCCATTGATCGTTGATTTGCTCAAGCGGGCCCAGTAACATCTCCATTCATCCTAGCCCTGAGATTTTAGCAGCCTCTCTTCACAAGTCCTTTCCAACAGTGCCGCATTAGAGGCTCTTTAAAATATAAAAAGTATACCAGCACTTTACTTGCTTTGGGGCTTTGGGACAGCAGGTCCGTTCATGTGTGAAGCCCTGGGTTTGATCCCTGGTATTACAATAATGAAAAACAAAACGCCTGCTCTGACTTACGTGTGTGTGTGTGTGTGTGTGTGTGTGTGTGGTGGTGTGTGTACGTGTGTTTCTCACCTGCAGTCAGGGGCACGGGGGGGGGGGGGGCAGTGGAGACCTGTGGGGATCAGGTTGGGGGTTCATCCTCACCTGCTGTCATGGGCACGACATCAGAGCGCAGGCGAATTTGGATGCGGCCAGCAGGCTTGTTCCCGATCTTGATGTCCATGTACACCTGGGGGGTGGCACGTGCCTTCTTTGCTGCGGGCTCCCCCTGCGGGCAGAAAGGTAGCCTGGTTAGAGGGATGCAAGAGCACGTGGCCCTCTGAGTGTAACCCGGAACCCTCTGTGGAGAGGGAAGGTGGAAGGCACGACCCCTTCAGAGGCCAGTGGCATGCCTAGTGCCCACGGGGAGTTTCCCTTCCTGTCAGAGCTGTGTTCTCTGGCCAACAGGCTCCACCGCACCTTAGACTCTTCCCCTGCAAAGCCCGCTGCCGCCCAGCCACCTGCCTCCAGCTCTGCTGACCCGTGATGGCCCCCAACCTCCCTTGCTCCCCGGGCCAATTGCTCAGATGAACACAAAGAACAGAGGTCGTGGCTTTGTGGTCCAAGTTGTCAAGACTAAGCAGAGGACAGAGAAACCCATACGCCACCCCTTGGTTCCAAAGAGCAAAGTCACCTGTTGATGGTGGTTTAGTGTAAACAGGGCTGAGGTGCCAACAGGCTGTTACTATTCATTGCCAAAGCACTGGCACAGCGGGGGCCAGTGAGAGGCACTCGCCTTGTGCAGGGCACCGTCTGAATCGTGCTGCGATATGGTCCGCTTATTGCTCGGCCACCCGGGAGCAGCACCGCCACATTCCCACTTAGGGACGGCGAATCGAGGCAAACCAAGTTCCCTGTTTGCCCAAACTCACTTAGATGATGAAAAGAGAAGCTTTAATCCACACTGAAACCACTTTCTCCCCCAGCCCACGCTTTCTTTTTCTTCTTCTTTGGTGGGGGGATGGTTTGGGCCACACCTGGCAGTGCTCAGGGGTCACTGCTGGTGGGCTTGGGGAACCCTACTTCACAAAATTTACTGATTTATTGCCTAGAAAGAAAGGGAAAGGCATTGAGCACGAGCGGCCTGTACAAAGGCGGAGACGGCGGGGGCCGGCGGGGCTCCCACTATGGGTTTCACCAAGTGTGTGAAGTGGAGGCTGCAAGGTGCAGAAGACACAGGAGCAGTGGCAGGACAAGCAGGAGAGTCCCGCCCAGCCTTCCCCGGGGACAGGTGACGGGGAGGAGAGCTGGGTTTCCAAAGAACATCACAGCTGTCTGGTGAAGACAGGAGGAGGCCAAGACTGCAGACAGGGGTTACTCAGGAGCCACGCAGTCACGGCAACGAGCCCAGGCTGCGTGGTGATCAGGAGCAACCAGGAGGAGGGAAGCAGATGGTTCTGGAGAAAGATGGAGCAGAACTTGGTGATACTCCAGCTATTTGAAACAAGGGGGCCAGGACGGCCTCCAGTGACTCCACTGACCAAGGGGTTATTTATGTGCTGTGCGTGGTTCCCACGTTTATGTCTGATGTCCATGTGTGGACAGGCCGGGGGCAAGCCGCTGAGCTCGTGAACACAGGTAGAACAGGATCAGTGGAGGGAAGGTCCAGGGCAGGCAACAGTGCACTGCCTTTGAGGCCTGCTGCAGCCATGGCTCAGGGCAGAAAGGGAGGAAGGGTTCCAGGAGAAACTAAGGGAGCGTCACCAGCAGCCAGGAGAGGCTGAGTACGGGCACGGGCCTCCCCGGGAGCACACGCCGGTCTCACCTCCTGGGTTTCTACTTTGGGAGGCTCTGACCCTTCTTCCTCTTTACTCTCTTCAAGAGTCTTCCCAGAAAACTTCTTCAGCCAGTCATCATCTGACCAAACTGAAAGGGAAGAACCAGTCCAGGTTAAGAAAGCAAAGTCCCCCCGGCAAGGCCAGCAGCAAGGGCCAGCTCCTAGGAGGACTGAGTGAAAGGGCCACACAGAGGGAGTGGCTGGTCCCCTCTGGGTGGAACATTCCAGAAGTCAAATGCTGAGAACAGGAGGCAAGGTAAGGGACCAAGCACTTTCACACAGAACGGGAGCAGTGACTCCGGCTTGCTGAGACGCTCAGACTTTTTTGGCCCCAAGCTAGGCGGAACATGCCAATCACCGACAGGCACCACCCACTCCCGTCCACCTGAAGGGGTGGTCAGTGCCTAATTCCAAATAAATGGGAGAAGCAAAACTGAGGGGGCTGAGGATATGGCTGATAGAGCCTACAGTGTATGAAACCTTCTGTTTGACCCCCTAGCACTCCAAAACAAAGGCCCCCAAAGTAAGGCTACTCAGAGGAGATAATGGGGGATGTGGCCACTCACCAGGTCTGGAAGAGCCTTCTTTAATCCGCATTGGCTTTGCTAAATTGACACGGATTGTCCGTCCGAAGAGCTCAGATTCATTCTGAAAAGATTACAAAAACTGTTGCTGAGACTGTTAGAGAACTGGTTTCAAGGACCAGAAGTGTCTGTGGCTGAGAGCTTATCACAAAGTGTGTGTGTGTGTGTGTGTGTTGGGGGGGGAGTGGTAGAAGGCAGTTAGGACAGAGAGGGAAGGGACCACTATGACATGATATTTGGAAATGATCATTCTGGACAAGAACTGAGTGCTGAAAGGAGATGTGTGTGTGTGTGTGTGTGTGTGTGTGTATACATATCTCCTTTATACATATATATATAAAAACGTTTCAGTAGCTATATTGCAAATCACAACAGCACAATGCCTAAAGAGGGAAAATGCGAACAAGAGAGAGAGAAAGAGGGAGAGGGAGGGAAGGAGGGAGAGAGAGAGAGAAAGAGAGAGAGAGAGAGAGAGAGAGAGAAGTAAAGCATCTGCACAGAGGCAGGGTTGGGTAGGAAGGGAAACAGGGAAAACTGGTGGTGGGAAATGTACACTGGTGGAGCTAAGGGTGTTAGAACATTGTATAACTAAACCCCAATCAAGAATAACTTTGTAACTGTGTATCTCAAAGTGATTCAATTTTTTTTAAAGTATTTTTTAATCATCATCACTGTCATCCCATTATTCATTGATTTGCTTGAGCGGGCGCCAGTAATGTCTCCATTCATTTCTGTCACGTGCTAGTGTAACCTGATAGAGTATTGGGGGCTCTTTTAGGGTCAGGGGAATGAGGACCATCATTGTTACTATTTTTCGCATGTCGAGTACGCCACAGGTAGCTTGCAAGGCTCTGCCATGCATAATAGGTTATAAGAAAAAAAAATAAGTTACAAAAAAAAAAAAAACTATGAAATGAACACCTCCCCAAGCATACCTCTCCAGCTAGATGATCATTTGAAAAAAAAAGACTGCTTTTCGCTGGCTTCTGCTCTATGAGGGATGCTCCTAACTTGCTGTCCCTAACAGGCTGTCAGCACCTCACAGCACTGAGGGATTTCCTCCCTGAGTTGTCAAGCCTCCTTCCTGTTCATTACAAGCAGACGCTACTGCCAGAAATAACCCGGACTTCAGAGGCTCAGCAATCACAGGGCAAATGAAGCTTCCAAGTACCTGAGTTTATTTTCCAATTAAAGAACATCGACTTAAGGCCGTGAAGAAAATTTCATGATTAACAGTGATGAGAAAGAACGTCTGATTGGGATTTTGTTTGACAAGATTGAATAGAATGAAAATAAATTTACTGGAGTAGAAATCCAGGCATGGTGCCTTCTCGACCTTGGCAATTTGCCCCACCTTGACCTGAGATGTGAACTTGGCTTTCTCCTCTCTGGAGAAGCCTGTGTTCTCACTTGAATATTAACCTCTCCTTCTCTCCTCATATCTCTAGGTAAGTTTCTTTAAATAAAACTATTTTACTTCACAAAAATAATGAAATTAAGGCTTAGCTATGCTCTAAGGAACAACACTTCTCTAGATCAACACTCTGGGTGCTGATTTGAGCATTTCCCCCTCCCACCCCCCCCATAAAATCTATTGCCAGCAGGACACAACATCTTCCACTTCTTGGCTAATATGAAAAGCCAGAAGATCTGAAGAGGAACATACAGTTGGGAAATCTTGTTTCAAAAGGATCTCTCCATGCTCTCCAAATCATTTGCCTCAGTAACTCACCCTATCCACATCCTTTGTGAATTTCTTTCCTCAACTGTAAACTGATCAAACATTTCACAAAACCTTGCCTCTTTTTGCAAAATATGCAATTTCACCATGCAATCAGTTCACATTGTGTCTGCAATGTATTATCCTCGGAAAGGGCAGCCAGGGAGAGTGACCCACGAGGATGATTAGGATCTACAAGATTATTAAATGAGGAAGAATATTGAGGAAGGACTTAGTTTAGAATTGATGAATTCACAATGAGTATTTCCACGTGGCAGTTTTCTCTTGTCCACACCATCTTCTAACTCTGGAGGATCAGTGAACCAATATGTGAATAAGCATCCTCTGTGCCACCCAAGGGCAACATCAGTCACAACAAAGACTTCAGCCTTACCATGTTGTCGATAGCTGCTGCAGCATCCTGCCAAGAAAAGACAAGATCCATGTTGAGGCTTGCAGCTGAATGCTTCTTGTGGTGTCTAAACATATACACAGGCAGAGAACCCAGACAGAAGTCACCACTCCATTTCCTATGTCTGGGAAGAGTACCTCCTGGCTGACTTCAGCACAGGTGGAAGGCACAGGAACTAATCACTGAGGGTTGGGGGTAAGAATGCTCCATGAGCAGGGCCTCAGAAGCTTGGCAGAGCAGCATGGAGGTCTGGGTGGATGGGTGGTATTATTCAGCTTGTGCAGTTTGATCAAGTGAGCAAAAAAATTCCTTTCAAATCCCATCGCTTGTCTCTCAGGAAGCAGCAGCTTAAGGTCCAGAAATTCAACCAAATAAAGAATGAAACATAGGTAGGACTGACTTTTCTCACCTCTGCCAACTCAAATTCAACGAAAGCAAATCCTCGATGCTTTTCTGGGGAAAGGAAATGGGGTTGGGGGGAGAAGAAAACAAAACGCAGTGAATTACCATTTGTGGCAATGGGAAGAAACAGATGGTCACAAGACAGTGAAGTCAGCCTTTTACCATGGCGACAATAGAAATTCTGCCCATTCACTAAGATAGAATCTCATTCTTTGATTTGCCTCCTTGTTTGAACATCTCTGGCAGTACTTTGCATTGAATTTTGGGGTGGAGATGTCTCACCTGGTAGTGCTCAGCAGCTATTCCCAGCTCAGTGCTTGAATCTCCTGGTGTGTGGGAGGACCATGTGGTGCCCGGGATTGAACCTGGGCCGCCAGCAATGGTCCTCCAGCACATAGAACAGCCAGTAGAGCCCTCTCGCAGGCCCTCATCTCAAATTTTCAGTGGACATAACTAAATAAGTTTTCTAAGTAAAACCATAACCAATATATGCAAAGCAGCTAGAAAAATTAAGTACTTAACCTATCAATTATTTGTTCCAAATACACATTCTGAACATCAAGTCTGCAGAATGCATGAATCCTGAAACCTGGACATAATACTCAATTTTTACCCACAAGAAGGTGCTGTCAAAACTGGAAAGGTCAAGCACAGTAGTGTCATTTTAATTACCAATTAACCTTAGATATGAATATAACCTTATTGGTTTTGTTTAGAAGTAACACTGGCAGTGCTCAGGGCTTACTCCTGGCAGGGCTCAGGGGACCACATGGGGAGTCGGGGATTGAACCTGGGTTGGCCACGTGCAAGGCAAGTGCCTTACACACTGTTCTATATCTCTAGCCCCACCTTATTTATTTTTTTTTAAATAAGGGGTTACACCTTGCAGTACTATGGGGGCAAGGTAGACATTAAGTGTCAGGGATTGAATTCAAGAGTCTCACACACACTAGGCATGTGTTCTACCGTGGGTCATCTCCCCGACCCCAACCTATTGTCTTTAACATATAAAGATCCCAGGCCTAGGGGCAAGGGTCCAGGAGATGGCTCAGAGAACTAGAGCACATGTTTTGTATGCAGGAGCCCCAGGTTCCATTCGTGGTACCACACAGCCCCGGCACAACTGGATCAAGCAGCACCAAATCACATCATAGGTCTGAGCATCTCTGGGAGTGGCCCCCAGGGTCATCTGAACTCTGCTTCAGAGGTCCCCTCACTGACCCAAACAAAACAAAAACATAAAAAGCACTGTGATGCAGCTTTCACAGCGACATTTAAGTTCTTGGATTCACCTGTTTCATAATCCAGTGGAATCTGAATATCTGTGATGTCTCCGAAAGGGATAAAAGCTGCATGAAGAACTTTGTCGTCCACCTCTTCTGCGAGTCCACCTGCAAATTCAAGGGCCTTCTAAGTTACTGTCCAAAGTCAGTTTCTGGGCATATCACATAAGCAGTCCCTTTACCCTTCTTTCAGACCCTCCTGGAGCCCCAAGATTACTGCAAATCCTTTTCTTTGTGGGGGTGGGGGATGTGCTACCAAGCAGTGCTCAGGGGGCCTAAAAATGACTTCCAACCATCTTAGACCAATTAGGTCAAAATGTTCAACACTCTGACCCAGCAATGTCCAGGTCAGCAGTACTGGGGTCACCAGGGCCACAAACGAGGGTGGGGACAGGAGGGGAGATTGGAGGGAAGAGGAGATGGGGGGAGGGTGTCCAGAAGTACACTCTGTGGTGCTGTTGGGGGAGGGGACTGAACTGTCCTTGCACAGACACCAATTCCTGAGCTATATCCTTGACCTTGCAGTAGTTTCACTGGTGTGTGTGTGTGTGTGTGTGTGTGTGTGTGTGTGTGCATGCACACACGCTCAGGAGTCCATGTGACCCCAAAACCATAGTGATCAAACCCATGCCTGCAAAGTATGCACTCCAACTTACTGAGCTCTCTCACTTCCCTGACAAAAGAGGGGTATGGGCAGGGCTTGGTGGTGAAGTGCATGTCTTGCCAGGATTCAACCCAGCCCCACAAATAAACGAAAACCTTAAAGGTTTCGTAGTGTCCTCGGGGTAAAGTATAAGTTCAGTAGTGCACACTGGTCTGTGACCTGAACTCAGCCCGGTTCTTTAAGTCTTTGCATTCCCAACCCTCTGGTTTCCGCGGTAAGTCCCCGTTCCCCAACTGTAAGGAAGGGTTTCTCTTGCAGCTCCCTTCCAGCAAACACACTTGCCATGTTAGGACGTTAGCTCCTTGTCACCATGACAGGTGACCTCCACCTCCGGAGGAGGGGGTCATTTCTCCCTGCACCCAAGCCCAGGTCATCATGTGGGTCCCCTCAAAGGCCTCGTCAAGCTGCACTGTTGAGGCTACTTGCCCTTCTGTCTGGCTAGCCGGCCGGGAACGCCTTCCACAGGGCAGGGCCCGGGACTGCATCATCCTGCGGCAGCCGTTTGTAAAGTGAGTGGGAGCGAGGGTCTGGCGGCCCATAATCACCCTCCAGCCTAGCTCGGGGCTGGGGAGGTGAAGTTCTCGGTAAAGCGCTTGTATGCGTGTGGGGGGGAGAGGGGGAGACTTGGCAGAGTGAGCAAGTCCGTACATTCCGGCACACACCGAGGCAAGGCTATGGTCAGCGCTCCGGCCGGAGAGCTACACGCAGCCCTCCGTGTCCGGGGGCACGTCCCGCCCCTTCCCCCCACCGATTCGGGGTCGGGTTCGCCCAGACGCCGCCGGGCGCCGGCGCTTGCTCACCCACGTACAGCACACGCTTGGTAGTGGCCATCTTGGTCCCGCGCTTTTCCGCCGGAAGTTGGCGCTGGGACCGCCCCCACGAGCCGTGGCCACGCCCCTCCGTCCCCGATTCTTCTAAGGCCCCGCCCACCCAGCGCCAACCGGCTTCCGGCTGCGGCAACAGTGCAGAGTCGTGTAGTTGAGATCGGCGGGAGTCTGCGGCGGGCTTTGCGCGCTCTCGCTGCCCAGCATAATAAAGCACTGGGAGCCGGTTGCTCTCATCTTTTTTTTTTTAAACAACTGGAGCGCAAAATTGTCTCGTTTTGTTTGTTTTTAATTTTGACCATGCAGCGAGATCAAACCAGGGTCGCTCACATATAAGGCTTGTGCTGTACTTTTGAGCAAAATCCCCTTCCTTAACGGTGTTTTTTATGGTTCAAACAGTTGTGTGTGGGAGGGGAGGGCGAATTAAAACAATAATAGATCCTGACACGTGAAAAATATGTGAAGTGCGAAGGGGAGTGCGGGGGTTGGTGGAGGGGCTGTTGCACCACACCCAGCTGTGCTTAGGGCTTACTCCTGGCTCTGCTCAAGGCTTACTCCTTCCTAGCGGGACCCTGGGGCCCATATGCAGTGCCGGAATCACCAAGGTTAGCCTTTACCCTTGTTCTATTTCTCTAGCCCAGAAGTACAATTTTCCATAGCAATAACTCAGGTTTTACCGGAGCACTGCTATGCTTATTCCTTTCAGTCTTGTCTGGCTGCTTTTACACTACACTGGCCACATGGTCCAAAGGTAGATGGGGTTGGGTTTTACCATGTAAGGGCTATGCAAGTGATGTGGAAGGTTGGGGGGCCCTGAGGGCTTATCGGGGTTCTGTGATCACATTAATGTTGGAGGGGTACTCTGGGATTCTGGGACCACCCCCAGTGCCTCTCAAGTGCTGTTCCTGCTCTCTGCCCAGACAGGACCATGAAGTTATGGAGGACCATATGTTATACCAAGGATTGAACTGGGGATATTCACATTGCAAGGCAGGCACCTTAATCCCTGTACTCTCTCTCTGGCCCCATATTTAAGGTGCTCTGGCCAGAGACCTGGTAGATGCAGAGGATTTAGGGAAGTTGAGGCTCATTTCTTCCAGTTCACCCTCCTGCTTGTTGTCAGAGTGCCTTGAACTCTCTAGGATACCTGCTGATAACAAGGCCCCTGTGGCCCTTGCCAGGGCATGGCTGTGTCCAGTCCATACCAGTCTCACTTGTCCTTATACTCGCTGGCCTGGCTTCTGCCCCTGCCCGTTTGGTTTGGTTTTGGTTTTGGGGCCACACCTGGTAATACTCAGGGGTTATTCCTGATCCTGCACTCAGGAATTACTGCTGGCAATGCTCAGGGGAACATACAGGATGCTGGGGACCGAATGTGAGTGAGTCATGTGCAAGGCAAGCACCCTGCCCCCTGTACTATTGCTTGGGCCCCAACCTTGCCCATTTGGATCTCTCCTTTCTCCACCTACAGACACACATCTGTACTCTGCAGATGTACACGAGGCCACAGCCCCAAGTTCAGAAGTTAACAGGGACACCCACAACTAGTCACATGTGTCCATCTCTCTCATGCTGGCCCCCAGGCTATGCCCGCTGAACTCTCAGAGCCAAGCAGTGGCTGTACAAAGTGAACCTTACCTACCTCAGGCCAAACCAGGAGGTTATGGGAATCCCCAAATTGTTGGTCAAGTCAAAATGTGGGGAGCCTATGGACCCCATTTGTGGCTAATGTCATATGGAGGGTCAATCTTGAGGAACTCAGCCCTTTACAGAGTTCTATGTGGACTGCTAATTCCAGGTAGTGTCAGAATTGAATTGAAATGTTGGGCCCATTGGTGATGGAAAATTGATGCCAGGAAATAAAATAGGAGTAGAAACTGTTGTTTGTCCTGTGTAATTCTCAACTCTTACCCTCCTTTCTCTAATCCCAGCTGCCAGGTAAGATGTAAAGCTAGTGACATCTCAAGCTGTTGGGACAGATATCAGAGTTTATACTCCTCTCCTACTGTCTTTCTAGAATGGTATTCTTAAATTCTTAAACCCAAATCATAGCGGGAGCGAAAATATCACCTATGATGTTTCCTGGCCTGGGAGGTAGCAGCAGCCATGGTGCCTACCTTCTAGGCCGCTTCTTTTTTGGCATGATGGGCCTGGAGAACCACTACAGCTTCATTCACCTGAGGAGAGCGCCCTCCCTGCCCCTCTGCTGCCCAGCCTGGCAGAGGTGGGGGTACTGCTGCTGTTTCCCCAGACACAGGCACCTCAACTGTCAAGTCCCAGGTAAGACCCAGTGAGGATCTTGGGGATCGAAGACACCTGGGTGCCCCCAGACCTGGGTATTTAGGATTGCTCCTTACTCCCCACCCCATTCTAAGACTGCAGGGTCTGAGAACCGGCTTTGCACTGAGAGACCCCCGCATGAGCAGCCCCTCAGTGTGGTTGGTTTCCAGCAGCACCCGGGGCCTTTCCAGTCAGGTTTAAGTGCACTGTTTGCATGAGGGGAACAAATGTTCTCCCGTGGGAAGATGTTTGAGTAGGCACCAGCTGGAGGCCTGGAGAGATTGTCCAGCGGGTGAGGCTCTTGCATTGCACAAGGCCAAGCCTGGTTTGGTCTCCAGCAGTACATCTGGTCACCCAAGCACATCCATGAATGATTCCTGAGCAGAGTCAGGAGCAGGCCCTGAGCATAAAAAAGCAAACGAAAGAGAAAAGCAGATGGAATCCTAGTAAAACATGCACTGGCGTTCAGGTCAGTACCAGGATCTCTTCCTCTGCAGGTTTATCACTCAGCATCTGCTTCTGTTCCTGTTCTGTGTGTGTGTGTGTGTGTGTATGTGTGTGTGTGTGTGTGTGCGTTTGCACATTCCTGTATGTGCTGTGGTCAGCATGGAGGTGTTTAAGGACTCCTGCACTTGCAATTAAACCATAGGCTGGGTGCCTGGGAACCAGGAGAGGCAGCAGGTTCACACCAATGAAAACACTTGACAATGGTCAGAGTTAGGAAGCCAGTCCAGCCACTCAGCACCTGAATGCTCTCATTCAGAATGCAGGGTGGGGAGAGAAACTATAGTCTTGGAGCAAATTCAGTTCACCAGGAGGGAATGGTGGGAAGATAGAACACTCAAAGTTTTTCATATCTGTGGTCTTGTATGTAATAGAGCAATAGGATTAGAAAGGAGAGGTGAAGTGAGCCACAGAACACATCTGCTTGGAGTCAGCCTCAGCATTTGGCAGCTGTTCCATGACATTGTTTTTTTGTTTTAAGTCCTGACAAGTTTCAAGTTTTTTCTTCTCTCTGTTTGTTTATTTATTTATTTATTCATTTATTTTGCTTTTTGGGTTACACCCGGAGTTGCATAGGGGTCACTCCTGGCTCATGCACTCAGGAATTACTCCTGGCGGTGCTCAGGGGATCATATGGGATGCTGGGAATCGAACCCAAGTCAGCTGCATGCAAGTTAAACACCCTACCCACTGTGCTATCACTCCAGCCCTACGCTACAGCTTTTAAATAAAGACCACAATATCCATTTCAGATCTCAGCCCCAGTCCCGGGACTCAAGGCTGAGATCTCCAAGCCTGCTCGGATTGGGACTGGGCCTCTTCTGCCCAGATCCCCCATTTTCCAGTAGCTAGGCAGTTCCACCCAGAAACTGCCCCCAGCGCCATGTAATCCCATCAACGGCCAACATCCAGAGACTATAAAACAAAGTTCCCGGAAGCTCATAGCTGCTTTGCAGCTGTACGATATTTTATAGCCTAGTTCTCCCTCTTGGACAACCTGGCAAGCTACCGAGAGTTTCCTGACTGCATGGGAGAACCTGGCAGCTTCCTGTGGTGTATTCATATGCCAAAACCAGTAACAATGATGGGTCTCATTCCCCTGACCCTGAAAGAGCCTCTAATGCGGCACCATTGAGAGGGACGAGTAAAGAGAGGCTTCTAAAATCTCAGGGCTAGGACAAATGGAGACATTACTGAGACAGCTTGAGAAAATCTACAATCAACAGGATGATGATGATGATGATGATGATGATGATGATGATGATGATGATGATGATGATGATGAATTTCAGAAGGATTCCCAGAAGAGACTGGGCCCAGGGGCATACCTATAAGAGCAGTTATACTTATTACGTGCCATAATACAGCTGTCTCCAAAAATTCTCTAGAAATAATAGATGTTCCTAGATGTCTGGATGCTTCTGTGAGGTTGGTATTGAGCAGGATGCTAGAAGCAGAGCAAGTCCTTGAAGGCTATAGAAAGGACTCAGGTCTTTTCACATGTCATTGAGTTTTGGAAATCCTATCAGCTTAGTCATTCCACTTTTAATGAGTACATTTTTATAGTTTTAATTTTAAATTTTTTCTCTAGAAAATATGGTTACAATAGTGTGAATGTGTATGGCTTTGATGTACAAATAGGCTGTACCTTCACCACCACACATATAGTTAAGGTCCTCTATTATCCTAGTTCTCTTCTTCCTTACTCCAATGCCCCTCCTGTTTGGTAATCTCAGTTTTATAATTTTGGTATTGCTCAATGTTTATTCCCAGGGCTGGAGACATAGTACAGTGAGTAAGGTGCTTGCCTTGCGCATGGCTGACTTGGGTTTGATCCCTGGTAACCTATATATAGAGGATCACCAGGAGTGATTTCTGAATGCAGAGCCGAGTAACCCTTGAGCATTGCCAGGTGTGGCCCCAAAATAAAATAAAACAACAGGAAAAAAAAACCAACCCTGTCTATTCCCTTGTTTTTTTTATACATTGCAGATGAACAAGATCATCAGATATTTCACTTTCTTTTACCTATTTCATTTAACATGATGCCCTCCAGTACTTGCAGCAAAAAGCAACATTTAGTCTTCTTATATATGAATAATAGTCTATTTTTCATATATGCCACAAGTTTTCTATTTGGGTTGTTTCCATCATATTCATTTGGTCTACATCCAGAATCTGGGCTCATAGCTGCCCAAACCCTTAGAATTTCCTAAGTGCTGAGAGAGAGCATGGTGTCTTGTCCTTTATTATTATTATTATTAATGAAGCTGTTAATGAAGCATTGCTTTGGGAAGACACCTGGGAATGGAGACTGGTTGCCAGTGGGCCGACTGTATGATTTAGAGGGTTGATGTTTAGTCCCTCTTCCTTAACTCTTGGCAGGGGACAGGGGCTGGAAAGGATGTATAATCGCCAATAACCAATTAGTTCATTAATCATGTCTGTGTAATGAAATATCCATTAAAAACCAAAATAGGGGCTGGAAAGAGGGCTCAAATGACTGAGCATTGATTTTGCATTCTGGAATCCTTAGTTTGATCCCTGGCACCACCGGAAATGACCCCCAGCACCACCAGGAATGATCCCAGCACTGAGTCAAAGTAGCCCCCACACACTTCTGAGTATGATCTAAAAACCAAAGCCATGACAAACAAAACAGCACCCAAATGGGGGCCAGGGAGAGCGCTCAAAAGGTTGGTACCCAAGGGCATGTGCAAGACCCAGGTTCAGTCCCTGCACTGTACACCCTGAGTACTGCCAGCTGTAGCCCCAAACCAGAAAGCCAACCCCAGTGGACAGGACTCAGATAGAGATTTGCAGAGCCACATGCACAGACAGACCTGGGGATGCTGCACCCTTTCCTGGACCTCAGTCCCCTTCTTCCACCTGGATGCTCATTTGTATTTTTATTATGTCTTCTAATAGTAATAAACCAGTGATCCATCCAATAAAATGTTTCTCTCTGAGCACCCTAACAAATTAGATCTGAGGAGGTGGATTGTGTCTTCCTCTGATTTTTGTTTGTTTGTTTGTTTGGGAGGGCACACCTGGCAGTGCTCATGGTTTACTCCTGGCTCTGCGTTCAGGGGTTACTCCCTTCTATGGGCTTGGGGGACCTGGGAATCGAACCTGGCTTGACTACATATAAAGAAAACATCCCACCCACTATACCATTGCTCCAGTTGCCATCCTCTGATTTACAGCCAGTCAAAGGTATAGTTAGCTGGCTGCCTAGACCAGAGTGAAAGCTGAAGGGTGTCTGTTTTGTCAGACTGATCCTTCACTCAGGATCTTCCGGTGCTTTCTCCTGCTAGATAGTGTCAGAATTAAGTTGAATTGCAGGATACTCTGCTGGTGAGTTACCTCACCCCACCCACGAATTGGTGATAGAACCTATACGCCATCTAATTATGAAAAGTGTTTGGTGGGGCGGAGTGGTCAGCCTCCACAAAGGTTCGTTCTGAATTTCTACTCTTTTCCGTTTTTCCCTTTCTTGGTCATGCCCAGAAGTGCTCAGTCTTGGCTCTGTGCTCAAGATCATTCCTGGAAGCGCTCAGGGGACCACATGGTGTGCCAGGGATTGAATTCTGGTCAGCCACATGCAAGGCAAGTGCCCTACCATCTTTGCCATTGTCCCAGCCCCACGTCCTGCTATTCTTTTTTTTCCTTTTTGGATCACACCTGGTAAAGCACAAGGATAACTCCTGGTTCTGCATTCAGGAATTACTCCTGATGATGCTCAGGGGACCATATGAGATGCTGGGGATTGAATCCGGGTCAGCCTCGTGCAAGGCAAATGCCCTACCCACTGTGCTATCGCTCCAGCCCCATGTCCAGTATTTCTGAAGGCAGTGGCTCCACTTCATGCTCATCTGCAGCACGATCTGTATCGACTGTATCGAGCGGGAGCTGACCTCCACTCCCACTCCCTTTCTTCCACGAGAGAAAGAGTGAGAGAAAGAGTCTTTAGAGAGCAGGAACCACATCTATTTGCTTTCTACTGTGCTGTAACCCCAGCACACTGCACAATTCCTTGGCATTTAGTGGTCTTTGAATATCTGATGAATGAAGCAGAGAAAAGCCTTTTTTAAAAAATTTTTTTCAAATGAAGTCGAAATGGAAAATTCTATTCTTAGCACATTGGGAGCCTGGGCCTCCTCAGCAGAGGCTGAATCACAGGGAGTGGGTTGCTAGGAGTGGGGGCACATTGTGTGGAACAAGAGCCTGGGAGGAAGGGAGGGGGACCAGTGGCTCAGGGGTAAGTGCCACACAGCAGTGGGAGCCCCTACAGACAACAGGCAAGTTAAAGCCAAGCAGTTTCTGCAGCCAGGCTTATTTGAGGGGTGTGGACCTCCTAAGAAGTCCCCAGGGGTCTGAGGACCAATCCTGGCAATATTTGACCTCCTTGGCCAGAAGTTCAAGGCTAGGGCATGGTATTGGGTGCTTCTCTGCCCTGGGGACCAGAGGCGACCCAGACCACATCTGACAGTGCTCGACAGCCTTCAGAACCATACATGGCAGTGTCCAGGGGCCCATGTGGTGCCAGGGATCCAACCCTGGCATGTGCCTCTGACCCCTCCCTTTGAGTCTTACCTGAGTCCATGCTTGTTCCATGGAGACTGTTTGAAAGGCCATAATGGAAAATGCTCTCTGCTGAGGGGGCCCTTTTCTTCCCTGGCAGCAGGAGGGACAGAACCTAGCGCTGACGACCTCATTTCTAGCTTTCCACAGTATTTCACGGCACTAGATTCATCCAGTGCTCTAGATGCCATGTCTGGAGACTGGGGGCATAGCTCAAACAGTGGACACATGCTGACACGTGCTGGGTTCTGGATTCAGTCCCCCGTGCAGATGTGACCCCTTTCACCAGCACCCCGGTGGCCTCTGAACAGTTCTGCAACCTGAACACTGAATGGTGGCATGTGACCCCTATGTATTTGTCTATTTTAATTTTTTTGCTTTTGGGCCACACCCAGCCATGATCAGTGACACTCTTGCCTCTAGTCTTTATAGGAAAGGGTCACTCCTGGAAGTGCCTGAGGGACCATGCAAAGCATGCACTCAGCCCATTGAGCTATTAAAAAAGACTTTAGGATATGCAAGTTCCATTCTATGATGCTGGGTCTCAATTTGAGCCAGCATCAGAACCACTGGGAACGGTTGTTAAACACAGACTACTAACCTTCACCAGCTTCACCTTTGAGTGTAGTAGGTCCCGGGGACATGGGCAGGTGACACTGGGATAGTCATTTCTAACAAGTTTCCAAGTGATGTTGAAGTTCTTGGCATGGGAAGCTCCTTAAAGAACTACTTTCCCCAAGAAAAGCAGTGACATCCTCAGGGTCAGAGAAGCTGTCCATTTGGGGCACAAACAAAGGGCTCTATATTGTTTGTGGAGAATTTTCTTTTCTGGAGGGGTGGTTTTGGGAGCTACTCCTGACTTGGTGCTGTGACTCCTCAACACTGAACCAGGATCAGCCCTTGAGCACCACTGGGTGTGATAATGACATGGAGAGAGACAGAGACAGAGACAGAGACACAGAGAGAGATATGCAGAGAGAGAAGAAATAATTAAAATATACAAATTCTTTAACTTTTTTTTTGGCATATCAGATATGCCACAGGTAGCTTGCCAGGCTCTGCCGTGAGGGCGGGATACTCTCGGTAGCTAGCTGGACTCTCCAAGTTGGATGGAGGAATCGAACCCAGGTCAACCACAAATAAGGCAAGCACCCTACCTGCTGTACTATCGCTCCAGCCCACACACAATGATATTGTCCCCTTTTCAAAAAGGACCATGCCCAACAGTGCTCGGGGCTACTCAGTGTCAGGGACTGCTGTCAAAATAGTAACGAGAAGTCTCACAATGGAGACATTACTGGTGCCCGTTCGAGCAAATCGATGAACAACGGGAGGACAGGACAGTGCTACAATTCTTTAGCTATCAATTGTTACTGACTTGAACACTATGAACATGTATTAAAAAGTACTAGGAGAGTCCCCTGAAACAGAAAATCTGCGAAGTTTTGTAAAAGTTGAATTATATTTATTTAAAATATTTTCCCTTTGATTTTGGGGCCACCCTGATGGTACTCAGGGATTACTCCTGCCTCTGTACTCAGGAATTACTCCTGACAATACTTGGGGACCATATGGGTTGCTGGGGATTGAACCCAGGTCAGCTGCTTACCAAGGCCAACACTCTACCTGCTATACTATCCTCCAGCCCAAAATATAAGGAATTCTACACATGGGTTCTTTCAATTTCTGTCCTGCATAAGCATCCACACCATTAGGAGGCACCCAATCAGGGATGTCTTGCTCTGTTTTGTTTTGAGGGTGCTGGCAGCATTCAGGCCACATGCTGTGCTCAAAAGCATCCCCTGGTGGAACTTGGTAGACCATATGTGGTGTCAGGGATCAAGCCAGAGTTAGAACAGCCACTGTAGCACTGTAGCACTGTCCTCCCGTTGTTCATTGACTTGCTCAAGCGGGCACCAGTAATGACTCCATTGTGAGACTTGCTGTTATTGTTTTTGGCTTATCGAATATGCCATGGGGAGCTTGCCAGGCTCTGCTGTTCAGGCAGGATGCTCTCAGTAGCTTGCCGGGCTCTCTGAGAGGGGCGGAGGAATTGAACCTGGGTCAGCCGCATGCAAGGCAAACGCCCTACCCGCTGTGCTATCGCTCCAGCCCACAACAGCCACACGTGAGACAAATGCCTTATCTCTTGTACTATGGCTCTTGCCCCCAATCAAGGCCTTCTTTCCTGACCTTTCCTTCTATCAAAGTCAGCTCTAGTTATTCTCAGTCAAATCATTCTGGGTGATTTGCTTCATTGCATTTATTACTATTATAAATCATCTTGTTTCATTGGAAGGTTACTAATGTTGGTCACAGCCAGGCTGCATTCCTGAGATTTCCCTATAAATTCTTCTTAGACTTTCCCTCATTTTCTCATTAGACTTTCCCTCTATTGGGTTATTTTTTTCTTGTTGATGTATAAAAATTTTCCAAATGAACTGATTATTCTTATACTATTTAATAGTATGGTCCTATCCCTTCATTCCATTCAACATGATTGATCATGCTTTTTGGTGTGATACATCAAGTCTCAAAATGTATATGGACTCTCTTCCCCTTTATATTGATCTGAACTAACTCTACCCCTATTTATTTCTAATTGTAATTGTAAAGTTTTTTATCTGGTACCTTATTTTCTTATTTCCTTCCTTCCTTCCTTCCTTCCTTCCTTCCTTCCTTCCTTCCTTCCTTCCTTCCTTCCTTCCTTCCTTTCTTTCTTTCTTTCTTTCTTTCTTACTTTGCTTTTTGGGTCACACCCGGTGATACTCAGGGGTTCCTATAGGATGCTGGGAATCAAACCTGGGTCAGCTGCATGCAAGGCAAACGTTCTACCTGCTGTGCTATCACTCCAGCCCCTCTTATTCTCTTTTTATAATTATCTTGACTATTTCTTAATGTTTGCTCTTTAATAAGAATTTTATTTCTTTGTTTCTTTTAAATTTATATTCTAAGAGTTTGATTTTGGGGGGAGGGGTGCAGCACACCAAGCAGTGCTCAGGGCTTACTCCTGGCTCTGCACAAGGGTTTGATTTTTCTTTCTTTTTTATTTTTTGAAAAATGTTTCTAATTTTAGGAACCATGATTTTAAAATGCTGTTAAAAATAGGGTTTCATGCATACTTATAAGAATTTTAGGGGCTGGAGCAATAGCACAGCAGATAGGGTGTTTGCCTTGCATGCAGCCAACCCGGGTTCGATTCCCAACATCCCATATGGTACCCAGGCACCTCCTGGACTAATTCCTGAGTGCAAAGCCAGGAGTAACCCCTGAGCACCGCCGGGCGTGACCCAAAAATCAAATAATGATGATGATAATAATAATGATAATAATAATAATAATAAAGAATTTTAGGAGGCAGGATTGAGGGCTCAGTGGTCCAGCACTTGTTATTTTGGACATAGAAGACCCTGAGTTCTATTCCTGGTAATCCAAAAAGAAAATTCTTTTGAGAGTTCACTTACCTGTTACCCAAAAGAAATATAATATTAGGATGAATTGAATTTGTAAGGCTTTTTTGGGGGTAGAAACAGTCTCCAAGTATGATCAATACCATCAGATATGGCAAAAAAATCCATCCCAAATATAAATATATATAATATGTATTTTTATATCTAGGAATATATTTATATTTGTCTAGATAGCAAAATTTTTTATTGGCATCATGAATACATGTATGCATATATGTACATATATTTATATATATATATACAATGCTAATATATATTTGAATTTTTAAATTTTTTGATTGCTGCTCAGGGGCTATTCCCGACTTGGTCCTCAGGAGACCATGTGAGACCAGAGATCAAACCTGGGGTTCCTATATTCAAAGTGTGGCTCCAGCCCTTAAGCTGTCTCTCCAGCCCTTAGTGTTATCTTTTTGCCTACTATATCGTTTAGTTTTTTATTCCAATATCCAGTTCAAATAGTTTTTCTCTAAATTTTTTGGGGGGGGGGTTTCTAGTGGATAGAAACAGTATTATGTTTCTCATTTTTAATCACGCTTTTAATTCTATTTTCTTTTAATTCTTATTCCATCCTCTAGGAACTCTGGTCTACTAATGAATAGCTGTGGTGAAATTGAAAGATGTCTTTTCTATCCCTAAGACTTTTTAAAAAACAATTTATGAACCCATATGTGGATTATACTTCTGCATTAAAAAAAATTACCATGGGATTTTCCCCTTTACCACTTTGTTGGCAAATCCGTGATTATTTCCTCATGTTAAGTCAGCTTCTGTGAGGGCCAGAGTGGTGTATTACAGTGGGTAGGGCATTCACCTTACATACAGCTGACCTGGGTTCAATCCCTGGCATCCCATATGGTCCGCTGAGCACCATGATGAGAGATTCCTGAGTGCAGAGTCAGGAGTAAGCTCTGAGTATCGCTGGGTGTGGCCCCCAAACAGAAAAACAACAACAAACAACAACAACAAATCAGCTTCTGTGAGTCAAGGGAAAACGGCTATCATATCTGAGCTGATGCAAGCCTAACTAGCACTGACCTCGCTCGGTCTTCTCTAATTCTGTTTCCTTGGAAACCTTTACAGTTAAGACCAACAAGGATGATTGTGGATGCCTCCTTTGTTGTAAGTCTCCTTTGTGCGTAAGCATAGGCTTAGAAGCTTTGTCACACAGGCACGTAAGCTGTGGGTTCGGACAACAGAAATGGTAGAAAATAGTGGGGAGCAGCTCCTATGAGTCAAGGTGGCCCCACATACATCTTGGCTCCTGTTGCAGTTGACCAGGTCCTGTAAGCAAGTGACCAAAGGCCCGAGCATGTGTTTAGCTGCGGGGTTCCTAGGGAGATGAAGACAAAAACATGGCATCTGCCATATCTACTGTTTGTCATCTAGATTTAAGTCTATTTGCAGCTTAGGGGTTGACTGCCAACGTGATCCTGTAGTCTCAGCAGGGGACTAGACACAGAGAGGATATTTAGTACACTGCCCAACTCTCTTTTTGTTTGCATTTCATTTTGAGTATTTTTGCAGATACATTCATGAGTTGGAGCTTTTCTCAAACTAGGGTTTTTTGTTTTGTTGTTTTCTTATTTTGGTGTTGTGTGTGTGGGGGGGGGATTGCTAAAATGTCCACCATCGTCATTAGCAATTTGAAAATTCAGAAAGTTCTGAGTACTGGTCATAGGGTTTGGAGGAGGTACATTTGGTGGCAAAATCTAATCTGAACTGGCATGAGGCTATTTATAACTTTGCTCTAGCCTATTTGCTATATTTAACAAAAGAAATATTACCATATTTGATTGTGGGAGTGAGATATAATACACAAATTTATGCTATAATTTTTCTAAATCCCCAGGTCCCCCCAAATATGGATGTTTTAGCCAATACGATGAATTAGTCAATTTTTGTATTTTATTGTTGTTGCTATTATTATTTAAAGTAGTTTACATGGGAGGGGATAATTTATTTGAAATATATATGAGAAATTTGTAAAGTTATCTGGATTATGGCATACGTGTGTGTGTGTGTGTGTGAGAGAGAGAGAGAGAGAGAGAGAGAGTGAGAGGTATTACTGCTGATAGTGGGTTACTTTTCACAAGAATCCTTGGTGTCCTGCTTCTCCCCGCAGTGATATCTAACTGGGCCATGTCTTCCTGGTTCTCTAAAGGAAACTCAGACTTATAATACAAAAATATCAGAGACACCAGAGATCAGTTATTATTGGGCAATTTAATTTCTAGAAACTACAGGGCTTTGGTCTGGACAGTTTGGAAGAAAAAGCCTTTCAGAGATTATAGCACTGTAGCACTGTCCTCCCATTGTTCATCAATTTGCTCGAGTGGGCACCAGTGACGTCTCCATTGTGAGACTTGTAATTGTTTTTGGCATATCAAATATGCCACGGGTAGCTTGCCAGTCTCTTTTATTCGGGTGGGATACTCTTGGTAACTTGCTGGGCTCTCTGAGAGGGACGGAGGAATCGAACCCGGGTCAACCACAAGTAAGGCAAATGCCCTACCTGCTGTGCTATCGCGCCAGCCAACACACAATAATATTGTCTCTTTTTAAAAAGGATCATGCCCAACAATGCTCAGGGCTACTCAGTGTCAGGGACTGCTGCTGGAGGTGCTCAAGGGAACTTGCAGTGCCAGGGATCAAGCCCAGGCATCCCAAACATAAAGCATGTGCTTCAGCCCTTTGAGCCACTCCCTGATGTTTCCATCTGAAGAGCTGAAGAAGCTGAGGCTCTGGTAAGAAATTTCCAGGCAACTGGGGTTGGAGAGACAGGACAGCAGGGAGGGTGCTTGTCATGCACACAGATGACTCAGGTTTGATCTCCAGCACCTCAGAGGGTCCCCTGAGTACCTCCAGGGGTGATCCCTGAGAAGAGAGCCAGGATTAAACCTGAGCATGACCAGGTGTGACTCCAACACAAAATAAAACAGAACAAAATCTCCAGGCTGCCTCTTGTTCCCAAAGCCATTCAGAGATAACATGTAGTTTAATTATTATAAAGCTTTGTTTTAATTTTACCTCGAGGGGGCAGTCTTGGGCCATAAGTTGGTACACCATTTAAGAAACCATTACCCAAAATAGAATCATTTGAGTGCTCTTTATGGAATATATTGTTTTTCCACTTTACAGATGAAGAAACTGAGCCTTGTATGTCAATTTGGCTAGTTCCTGGCATCCGGTTCTTTGATCAAACTTCGTTCTAGATGTTGCTGGGTGGCTTCTTCTGGTATACGGACAACGATGAAATCAACAAAGTAAGGCAGATTTCCTTTATAATGCAGGTGAGCCAATCAGCTAAAGGTTTTTGGAGCAAAGACTTAGCTCTACCGAGGAAGAAGGAATTCTGCAATGTAAAATTTCTGAAGACTGGGGGCTGGAGCAATAGCACAGCGGGTAGGGCATTTGCCTTGCACGCAGCTGATCCGGGTTTGATTCCCAGCATCCCACCAGGTCCCCTGAGCACCGCCAGGAGTGATTCCTGAGTGCAAAGCCAGGAGTAACCCCTGTGCATCTCTGGGTATGATCCAAAGAGAAAAAAAAATTCTGAAGACTGAAAACTTTATCAACTATAGCAGGATTTTCCAGCATGCTGGCCTGCTCTTTAGAGTTCAGACTGATCTGCGCCTACACTTATATGAGCCGGTTCCTTACTATAAATCCCTCCTGGTCAGTGATGGCCTAGAGATAGAAAGCCAGTCTTGCAGGCATGAGACTTCAGAGTGAGTCCAGGTACTGCACTGTCCACATGCTGAGTGCAATCCCAATGGCACAGGGCACTGCCATTTGTGACCACCAAGGTCACAGCAAGTACAAGTTCTAAAACCCCGTAAGCCAGCATGTTTGTGAATCTGGATTCAAACAACAATGAAAGGGAAGGGACTTGGAAGAGAATCTCTCTACAGACCCATGCAGCCTATTCTGTTTGCTCTGTTTCTCTGATGGCCTCTCATACAGGCCAGAGTCACAGCAAGAGGGGCCGGGGGGTGAGCACTATGAATGGAGGTGGCCCTGGGGTGGAGCACTAATGGGGCAGAGCCAGGGGGAGGGCTATGACCCTCTCAAGGACTGAGAAGTCCTTGGGGGATTCTGAGCTAGGTGATGACTCCACTTCTGTGTGGGCAAGGCCCCCTCTGGCTGCTGCTAGGAGAATGTGCTGCTGGGTGAAACGGGGCCGGGAGCAGGGGCTGCTGCAGGCATGGAAGGAGGCCAGGACGTGCCTGAGGCTACAAGTACAGGGATGCGGGGACCCATGCGCCTAGACCTATGGCTGTTGAAGATTCATATTGGGACCAGGGATATCACCCAGTGAGGACCAGGGACATCACTCAGTGGGAACCAGGGACATTGCTCAGTGGGAACCAGAGATATAAGTGAGTGAGGACCAGGGATTGCTCAGTGGGGACCAGGGACATTGCTCAGTGGGGACCAGGGACATCGCTCAGTGGGGACCAGGGACATCGCCCAGTGATAGAGGCATAGCTTGCACACATGAGGCCTGGTTGTGGATACTGGCAAAATCCAACACATTATAACAAAACAACACACACATCTTATACACACAACACAGCCAAGATCAATAAGACACAAAGAACACACACAACACTGCACCACGTACACAACACACACACCACAACACAACACACTCCTCCCTCCTCCTTCTCAGCCAAGCCCCAGGCAGGATGGAAACAGCCCCCCTCCTCCTCATTGCTCGTTGCTTGGGTCAGTGCACACAGGCCACAGCTAGTCTCAGAAAACAGGGGCATCCCCCCCGTTCTGGTTACCCATTAACCAGCCCGCAGGGAGGCTGAGCAAATAGGCCTGTCCCCTCACAGAACGGGTCCCCGTCAGTCGGGGGAAGGCAGCGTGCTCCTCTCCAGTGCCCGCTGTGATGGAGGAGGGTTGGCTGGGCTGGGGGGTGCTGATGCTGTCCTAACCAAGGGACAGGGGTGGGATCTAGTTTTCTGTCAGTCATGTCTCCTGTAGGGCCGAGAAAAGTGACTCCTTGGCAACTGCACCAACGATGGGCCTGGTGGTTAGCTCCGTCCTTCCCCCAGAGCAGCCTGGGTGGGGCAGGGAGCAGAGATGTCTGAGGCAGGAGCGAACGGAGGGAAACCTTGTGTCACATGCTGTTGGTGTAGTCAGGGGAGAACCTGTTTGCCAAGCGCACTGGATGGACAAAACGTGTAAACAGATTCTATAAATCTGTCTTAGCTCCGGCTGCCATGGCGAAGTACACGGATCAGGCACTTGAACAATAGACACTGATTTCCTCACAGGGCTGGTGACTGGGAAGCCCCAGAGGGAGGCGCCCTCGGAGCCAGTTCTGTGAGGCAGCTGTGTCCTCACCCACATTTCCCTTGTGAGCCCGTTTGGAGAGGGTCTGGGGGCTCGGGGAGGCGGAGGAAAGGGAGGGAAACTTTTCCCTTTTCTAGAGCAACACTAGACATGGACCCCAACCATTTTCTTCATTAACTCCTGAAGACCCCAAGAACACAGGGGTTATAGGATTCCAACTTAGGCTTGTGGAGGAGACAATTCAGCCCAGAATATTTGTCCTCATGGCTGTTAGCACCTCATATAGGTGGGCAATGTAGTAAGTAAGCAAAAACGGAATGGCCGATCCTAATGAAAAATGAGTGAGAAATGGCTCTGGGAAGATGGCCTTTAGTAATGGTGGAGAGATCTAGAAACACTGATGGAGGGGTTAGTGTGGTAGCTCTGCACTGTAAAAGGACAACCTCAATACTATTGCAAACTATGACACCACCATAAAAAATTTATTCAAAAATAAAAAAGAGAAGATGACATTTAAGTTTGGGCTGACAGACATGAATTGCCATTTAGTGAATAGGGGAAGGACATTCCACAAAATGACCCACAAGCAGAAAAGAGCTTGGTATACTTGGGAAACTGTAAAGGAAATTTTTACTTTCCAGAGATCACTCTGGTGGGGCTGGAGAGATAGTGCAGCGGATCAGGCTCATGCCTTGTACTCGGTCTACCCAATTTTTTTTTTTGGTGTTTTGGTCATACCCGGCAATGCACAGGGGTTACTCTTGGCTCATGCACTCAGGAATTACTCTTGGCAGTACTCGGGGGACCATATGGGATGCTGGGATTTGAACCTGGGTTTGCCGCGTGCAAGGCAAATGCCCTACCCACTGTGCTATCACTCCAGCCCCTCAGTCTACCCAATTTTGATCCTCAGCACCCCATATGATCTCCCAAGCCCGCCATGAGCGATTCCTGAGTGCAGAACCAGGAGTAACTCCTGAGCATCTGAGCTGTGGCCCCAAATCAACAACAAAAAATATCACTCTGGTTTAGCTCAAAGGGCACTTGTGTATGCTATTTACTCAGAAGACCTGGGTTTGGGTTTGAGCTTGGAACTGCTTAGACCCCAAGCAATACCAGGAGTAGCCCATGAGCAACCTGCTAGGAGCAAGCCCTGAGCAATGCTGGGGATGGCTTCTAGAGTAAACCAAACCAAAATAAAACAGATCATGGGAGAACATACGGGTTGCCTGAGGCCACCCGGTGTGACCCCTGAGCACAGAGCCAGGAGTATGCCTTGAGCCCCACTTGCTGTGGCCAAAAAAGTGAAAATAAGACAGGCAGCTCTGGGGATTAGGATTGTGATTCCGTGGTAGAGCATCTGCCTTGTAGATATGAAATCACATGTTCAATCCACAAACCACACCACATCACCTAGTGTGACCCCTGACCCTGTCATTATGATCCCCAGTGCTGCAACTAAGGGTGAACCTACTGGACATTGCAACAATGACATCAACCAAGGGAAGGGAAGAAGGAAAAACTAGCTCACAAAAACAAAGGATCATTCTGTTTATGTACAGGGAATACTCTATAGAGGAACAGGTGAAGAGGATGGCAAACCAGTTCTAGAGTTACCACAGTTGAGGTTGGAGCTATAGTACAGCAGTGAGGGCATTTGCCTTGCATGTGGCCAACCAGGGTGTAATCCCTGAAATCCCATATGGTCCCCCAAGCCCACCTAGAGTAAGCCAGAGTTACTACAGTCTACCTGGTGGTAAGCCAGAGTTACTACAGTCTACCTAGTGGAGGTGGTGGCGGCTGGAACAAAAGCTGGTACACAAATCAGAGAGGGAGAGAAAGCTGTTGATTTCAGTGTACATCACTGGAGGCTGGACTCGTAAGGTTTGGATAGATTAGTCTGGGGGTGAGTGGGCTGGGGGTAGAGAATGATTTCCTAAGCGAGTGATTGAGCTCCTGATAGGTGATGCCCACGAGGGGCACAGATTTGGAAAGGGTTCTCAAAAGTTCTCATCTGGGGGCTGGAGCGATAGCACAGGGGGTAGGGCGTTTGCCTTGCACTCGGCCATCCTGGGTTCGATTCCCAGCATTACATATGGTCCCCTGAGCACTGCCAAGAGTGATTCTTGAGTGCAAAGCCAGGAATAACCCCTGAGCATCGCTGGGTGTGACCCAAAAAGCAAAAAAAAAATTATTTCTTTCATCCGGATTTATTGGATGAGAGTTATTAGATCTGATTAGACCTTATTAGATCTCTAACTGAAGAGCCTATAAAAGGGGCAAAGGTGAGCCCAGTGGGTTATAAAAAAGAAAGGTGTGTTGTAGAGGGTCAAGGAAGAAAATGCTCCAAGGGAGCGTCTAATCAATTTCATTCAACCTGGAGAGAGGATTAGGAGGGCTGTGGACTGCATTCAGATGGAGATACGCACTTTTCCATCCTCATAGGGGCAGGAGAGATAGATACAGCATGGATGGTTTGTAAATTTGATGATTGAAAGACAATTAGAAGTCCCTTTTTTCCCCCTACCAAAACATCAATAAGATAACTTCATGAGTTGTGACCATTCATCAGAAAAGAAATAAAAAAGGCATTTGAGATCATCAAAATTTCATCAGACACATTGCAGGTAATGTTAGCTACAAGAGCAACCCTGAACATCCTGATCACATAAAGGCTTATGGAATGGTTGTGATGGTAAGAGTAATCAGCATGGTTGTTCTCGATGCTGGATGAAAATGTCTAGTCACAGGTTAGAGAGGTAGCACAGCAGGTAGGCACTTGCCTTGTATGCGGCCACTCCTGGTTTGAATCCCTGGTACCACACAGCACATAGCCAAGAGTAAGCCCTGAGCACCACTGGGTATGGTCCCACAAGAAAAGTTAATTAAATAAGACAACTAGTCATACATCACTTCAATAGATGACCACAGGATATGGTCATCTATATGACCATTTAGGATAGTCAATATTAACTGCTACAATAAACTAATCCAAAATGTAAAAGGGTGTAACTTACTAGGAAGCAATTTCTTATTTATTTCTCAGTCTGATGCAGGTTAGTGAGAGCTCTGTGATACTGTAAATCAAAGCTTTATGGAAAATACTTTATAGAACATTGTGTCCTTTTTCTCTCTCATTAAAAGTTAAATGGGGGCTGGAGAGATAGCACAGTGGGTAGGGCACTTGCCTTGCATGCAGCTAAGCTAGATTTGACCCCCATAACCCTCCAGGAGTGATCCCTAAGTGCAAAGCCAGGAATTCGACCTGAATAGCACTGACTGTGGCCCCAAAACAAAACAAGACAAGACAAAAAAACCCCAAAAAAGTTAAATGGAAATGGACTCTCTGGGTAAAGAAAGTAATACACACTGGCTGAGACAGTTTGGGTAATGTGACAAGCCCTCTCAGGAGTGGTCACATTGTTAGATTCTTTTGGTTTTGGCTCAAGAAAGAATTTCACAAACACCTTTGTGACTAATAGACCCCAGATCTTAGCTGGACAGAAATGGTCACTGGAGGCTGTGAATGTAACCTTTCTTGACTACCCCAGACACAAAGCACCCCCAGTGATATTTCCCTACTGTTTTCTGTATATGCAATATGCACATCGTATATCGCTTAACTGCATATGCTCACTATTTCCCCTCATCAATGTGCATGATTTTCCTGGAAAACTACTAAATATGCATAGACACTTATGTCACCCTAACTCTACTTGGCACGAAACTAAGCCTTTTCCTTTCTGAAGCTTGTTTTCTTTATCTTCTTCTTTGCCTTTTCTTTTTAAAATTTTGGGCCACTCTGTGCCGGCTGAAAAGATCATGTTAGGGAGTAAACCCAAGACTCCTCCATGCAAATCACGCACGACAGCCCTTGAGCCCACACACAGCCCACTGAAGCTAGAACACGCCAACCACCCAATTTACAACATGTAATCTTGGTAATAAAGTCCTTCTTTTCTATTCAGCTGTTCCTGTGATTTGGGGATTATATAATTTATAAGAAATCCATAGTTGATCATTTAGATGACTGAAATATATTTCTTATATATATTTGGTTCTCATTTCCAGTGCCTGGCTCCATTGTCAGAAAGCTTAGAATTCCCTACCTGTTGACAATGTCGGGCTGGAGTGATAGCACAGCGGTAGGGCATTTGCCTTGCACTCGACCGACCTGGGTTCGATTCCTCCGCCCCTCTTGGACAGCCCGGCAAGCTACCGAGAGTATCTCACCCGCACAGCAGAGCCTGGCAAGCTACCTGTGGTATATTCGATATGCCAAAAACAGTAACAAGAAGTCTAACAATGGAGAGACGTTACTGGTGCCCGCTCGAGCAAATTGATGAGCAACGGGATGACAGTGACAGTTGACAAAGTCAAAGGTGTCTTGTTACATGAGTGAAGTGACTTTTGGAAACACCTCAGGATGACAGGTTAGTTGCCAGGAAACCAATCATGTGATTAGAGAGTTAGAACTTCAGTTCTATCCCCCTCAGACCACGAGGGAGGGGAGAGGGACTGGAACTGCTGAATCAATTGTCAATAGTCAATAATTTAATCAATCATGACTGTGTCATGAAACCGCCATAAAAACCCAGAAGAACCCGGGGTGGAGGAAACCTGTGGGTCTGAGAGCACGTGGAGGAGTGTGGTGTGGGACACCTTGAGAGGCCTTGGAACCCTTGTGCTCTTTCCAACGCCTCATCCTACATGTCTCTTCCTCTGGCTATTGATTTGACCTCACTGCAATAGGAGCCCAGCAGCAGTGCGGACAGGCCAAAGCTGGACAGGGATCTGGTCATTCTTCCACCTTAGAAAGGTGGAAGGGCCTTGAAGTTACTTCCATTCAGCTGAGTGAAGAGAAGGACTCAGGCCCGGGAGGTTGGGGGGTCAGGCAGGGAAGGGTTACCTCCCACTCACTTTTGGTGGGCCAGATCTCAGCCACATGTCCTCACTCCAGCAGCTCTAGCTGAACCCCCACTAGCAGCCGGTCTCAAGCCCCTGGCCTGTGTGATGGCGCCTGTAGGTGACTTTGTTCTTCAGCTGCTAAATGTTCCCAATTGAGGCCCCAGACGACGAGGAGCAGAGAAGCGCCTCCCCCACTGTTCCCTGGAACGTGTGTGCCCTACAATCCCATCCCTTCAGATTGTCACATAATTCACTGTGTTCCCTCTTGTCTGATCCCACCCCTGAAGGATACAAACCGCAAGCTTCAAAGGAACATAATTGTCGCTCTGAATGGTACAAGTGCCAGACAAGCTGAACACCTTCAAAGCTTAGTAAATGTTGGGCACCTTTTCATCCCACATATACTTCACTAGCAATTATGAACATCCTTTTTACAAAAGAAGGTTCTTCCCCAGATTCAGCAGATTATTTCTAACAGGCAAAAGAAGTACCTAAGCTGTGGTCTCCGTCCTGGGTTTTGTCATTGAATTTGCTCCCCTTAAATTCTGGCTCCTCTAAGAAAACAATACCTTGCACACTTACTACTTATGTAAGCATTATAATGCACCGACAATAAAAACAAAGGAAAGGGTAAACTATTTAGAAGCACTAACAAGTGAGTAATTGGAGGATAAAGATAAACTGGGCCCAGAGTGCTAGCTAAGAATGAGCAATTCACCGGGGGGGCCCTCAGAGACGTGGGCGGTGGCGCAGAGTGCAGCCGTGCAGCTCGGAGTGGCTATTTTAGGAGACCCATTTATCAGGGCTGAAAATGGCAGCCAGTGAACGAATGAGTTTATATCATAACTTATGTTCATATATTGCACCATTGATTGCACTTACTGTCTGCCATTTGCTATCAGGAATGTTAGTATCCCAATATTTCAACCCCCGGAGTACTCTTCATGGTCTGGACCTGCTTCCGGCAATATGAGCAGTGCCTGCCTCAGTGGGAAGGGGGCTGGGGGGATGGAAGAGCAGAATAGGGTGATTTTATTTTCTTTTTGGGGGTCACACCTGGCGATGCACAGGGGTTACTGCTGCCTTTGCACTCAGGAATCACTCCTGGCGGTGCTCGGTGGGGGACCATATGGGCTGCTGGGAATTGAACCCGGGTTGGCTGCATGCAAGGCAAACGCCCTACCCGCTGTGCTATCACTCCAGCCTCTGGAATAGGGTGATTTTGTTGGCGGTCTTTCCCCAACTCAAAATCTCTTTTTGAATTTAAATGACGGAAGTGCACATTTGTTCTCTTGTGTTAGGACATTTATCTTATGTATCCACCAGTTTTATACATCTAGATGGCCCTCAGGCTTTTTCCTGCCACTCAGGGCTCTGCACCGAAGCTTATCCCTACCTTTCTTTTCCTTTTCCTTTGACCTCCAGTTTTCCTGAACCCTGATAAGACTGTTAGTACATTTAGAATGCAGAATCCCAGGGGTGACCCTATGTTTCCAATGTTGAAACAGTATAATATTCTACAGGTCGCCTGGAACTTCACCCTTCTCTGGCCCCAGCTACCTCTCCATCTTCCAGATCGTGGGCCCTGTTCTCCAGTCTCCCTCCAAAAGGCAGACTCCCAAAGTAAACAGTCTGCACAGAAGGTGGGGGCACAGGGGTGCTGCACGAGAGCAGAGATCCAGCCCAGAACACCAAGTCCCAGAGCTTCCCTTCTTCTCACCCAGAAATGAGAGCTTCCTCCAGGGCACTTTGTTAGCAGAACCCTTGCTCTGTGCAGGCATATCACTGTGTGTTTTTTCACGCTGCCTCTCACCCAACTGGGAGCACAAATCCTGAGCTCCAGGTGCTATTCCTCTTGCCTCCAACAGGAAAAATACCCACCCTCAGTGATCAGCAGTCCAGTGGGGCTGGAGGGCAGAGCTGGGGTTCGAACAGAACTTGGATTGACCCTAGGACTCCCTCTAATCACCCACTATGCATAGGGCAAATCTGGTAGCTTCCCTTCCTACAAGCTTAGCCAGGAGCAGAACTGGGATTGACTCTTGAACTCCATCTAACCACCCACTATGTATAGGGCAAATAGTTAAGTCCAGAGCTTCCCTCTCACCGGGTAAGCTACCATCAGGCATCCCCCTCCCAGCACCTTGGCACTCAACATGAAGATGCCCCAATATCCAGAATGGGATCAGGCTCCCCATCAACTTCCCTGCTCTCGGAGTGGGAAGAGGTATGTAGGCTCTTTGTAACAGGTCTTACCTGCTCACCCTCTCCATTTCTTGAAATCACTCCGGTTCTCCCACCTATACTCTCAGCTCCCTCCAGCCCACTCTCCACCCAGAACCTGAGTCATCCTTAGCATGGTTCAGGTCATTTCTGTTGTCCACAAAACAGTCTGATGGCACTTAGGATAGAATCCAAACTCCCACTGCAGTCCTCTTGGCATCCTTGATTTTCTCCAGCCATCGGGGGCTTTCTTGATTTCCTGTGATGAGCCCATCTTCCCCCCATGCTTTCCTTTGACCGAGAATGCCCGCTTTCTTTTTGCCCCCAGATTACACTCACAGTCTTTTATAAGTCATCATCTAGAACACCTCCAATCTGGTCTTAACACTCCCTTATTTGATCACTTGGCTTGTTTATTTCCTTTATAGCATATTGTGATAACAATATGTTATTAAAGTTATTAAGTTGATTTTTGTGTCTGTTGCTTTTGTTTGATCCTACAGCCCACGGGAGGAGTTGTTGTACTGGTCTTTATGATGGCTAATTTCACGCATCAACTTGACTGCATAGGGCACCAAAAACACTATTCTGGGTGTGTGCGAGGGTGTTTCTAGATGTGACTGGCATTTGAATCAGTGGACTCAGTCATGCAAATTGCCCTTTCAAATGAGGCATAGGCTTCCTCTAACCCATTAAAATCAGAAAAGCACAAAATACTTACGGAGAATTCAGTATCTCTACCTGGTTTTATCTGATACCATAGACTAATGACACCAAAAGACTGTTGATCTTTTTCTGGCATTAGGCTAGGACTTACACCACCAGTTCTCCTGCACTCTCCATCTTGCTGGCTACAGTTTTCAGACTCCACAATTGTGTGAGCCATTCCTTATTGGTTCTTTTGTTTGTTTGTGTTTTGGGGTCACACTTGACACTGCTCAGGGCTTGCTCCTGGCAGTCTTGGGGAACCATATGGAGTGCTGGGGATCAAGCCCGAGTTGGTTGCATGCAAGATAAACACCTGTTGTACTAGCTCTGCCTCCTCCCCGCCTCACTGGTTCTATTTCCTTCAAGAATCCAGTCTTGTATATACTGCAGAACTTAGTACTTATTATACAAAGCATCTAATAACTGTATTGAGTGATGAAGGGAAGGTTTAAGAAGACAGATACAGGATGCACATGTTAAAGAAGACCCAGTGTCATGAAAGTGAGAACTGAAACTCCCCAGGCCCCCCCACACTGAGCACACAAACTACCTCGCACAGACTAGACTCCTGTGGGAGGCAGTGGGAGGCTTCCACACCTGACCCCGATTTGCCAGTGTTTGTCCTAATTTCCTCTCCCATCACTGCAGAGAAGAGCTTATTCCCTTTGCAGAAGTTTCAGCCCATCTTTGCCCTCTTATCTTCCTTTTACCTTTCCCTGACCATTGCCTTTGGACCCAGCCCTTCCCATAGCATCACAGCTCCCTGGAGTTACTGGACCACTGTGTAGCCCCTCTTTGTCATTTTCTGACTCTACCCTTGTGTTCAATATATACGTCAATGTTCTAGAACCTAAGATTCTTGCTGCATTTAGAACCTGATAAAGGAGGTTCTAGATTGTTGTTTTTTTTTATGTCGGGGGGCGGGTGGTGGTGGTGCAGGACAGGTGGGGATCATACATGGTGGGGATCATACATGGTGGTGCTTATTCCTGTCTCTGCTCAGGGATCACTCTGTGGGGGGTTGGGGGACTAACAGAGTGGCCGGGACTGAAGCCAGGTCAGCTGGGTACAAGACAAGCACCTCACCCCCTCCACTATCTGACCTTAGAGAGATTTTAGTCTTATCTTAGTTTTACAAATGAAACCAAAGAGGTGGAGCTACTGGTTCAAGGTCGGGTCACACAATAACATAGCTGATAGGTTCAAGGGCCTGATTTGCCTCCTATATTCCAGCATGGCCTCCTTCCTTTGCTAGGCTGAAATACTGCATGGGAAGAACCTTCTTCCCACCACCTTCTCCACCTTTTCCTCCACTCATCTTCCTTTAAAGGCCTCCAGAACCTTTGGGTCACTCCAAGCAAGGCCCCTTCCATGTGAATCTATCACACCCCCACCTGCTGACTGCCTCTCACTGTACCATCTGTCTCTGACCTTTCACAGAATTGACTGCAAGTTGTAAAAACTAGCTCTGGCTAAGTTAAGTGGACATATGGGAGCAGGGGATGAACATATAGTAGGGTAATGAGATAGTTGACAGATTCTAAGAGTTGAACAACAAGAAATTGTTACAGGCCTAGAACAGTCACAGCAGCTGACCACAGTCTTCCTTCCCAGAGCACTGTCATCTATGTGCCTCTGCTCATGGGACACTGGGATTTTTGTGCCTCCCATTTAGAATTCCCAGGAGACCACATCTGACTAGTCCAATTTGAGCCAGGCATTTACCCTGAGCACAGGATGAAGCCATGGAGCTGGTGGTAACTCTCTTCCTCTAACTGCCCAGACTGGCTTTTGGATGCCTCCCTCTGCCCCTATACACCCAAAGGACTTCAGAAGTCTGTGTGTGTGTGTGTGTGTGTGTGTGTATGTGTGTGAGTGGGGGGGGCCACAGGGATGGCACATCAGTGGTGCTCAGGGCTTACTCTTATACTCAGGCATCACTTCTAATAGGGCTTAGAAAAACATATGGGATGGGATGCCTGGAATTGAACCTAGCTCAGCAGCATGCAAGGCAAGCATCTTACCCATTGTTCTATTTCTCCAGCCCTAACCTTGGAAGTCTTCAGAGTTAGTCAGACATGCCAAGGTGTGAGTGTGTGTGTATGTGTGTATGTGTTTGTGTGTGTGTATGTGTGAGTGTGCATGTGTGAAGAGTATACTAGTGTGTTTATGTATGTAAGTGTAAATATGTGAGTATGACTTGTGTGTGTACGTGTGAGTGTATGTGTGTTTATGTAAGAATATGAGTGAGTGAATGTATGAGTGTATATATGTCTGAATATGTAAGAGAGTATGTGAGTGAGTCTGTATGAGGGAATAATGAGTGTATGTGCATATGTGTGTTTTTGATGTGTAAGTTATGTAACAGTGATTGAGTATAGGTGTGTAAGTGTATATGTGTTTGTGTGAGTATATGAGCTTATAACTGTGGGATAGGTGTAGGTGTAACTGTGAGTGAGTGTGTGTGTGTGTGTGTGTGTGGTGTGTGAGTGGGTGTTCACAAGTGCCCATGGTAAGTTGGAGCAGGCCTCTGCCAGTGGGTGATAACTGCTACTCCCCTTCAGTGTAACGGAGCAATGGCTGTGCTTTCAGTGTCCAACAGGAGTGGTGATGCTCCACAAATGCAACCAAAGTCAGGTGCAACCCACAGACCATTGCCAGCCAGTCCCTGGAGCAGGCCCTGAGAGCTCCCCACTGCCCAGGCCCAGAGTGTTGCTCCACTGGGCTCCAAAGCCTAGGAAGGGACCAGAGAGACAATGTAGAGGTTAAGGCCTAGCATGTGGCTAGGGCTGCAGTTCTGGTTCGAATCCCGGCACAAATGGTTGCACCTCCAGGTGTAACCCCTGAGCACGGCTGGGTATGACCAAAGAAAGAGTCCAAGAAACCCTAGGCATGGACACAGGGGCTTTGGGTGGCCAGAAGCAGTCACCTGGAAGAAGGGGCTTTGGGTGGCCAGAAGCAGTCACCTGGAAGAAGTGGCTATTTACCAATGGCTATGAAAAAGTTTCAATATTTTACCAATTTAGCATAGTTGATCTGGTTGAATTTCAGCATAGCCACCATGCGTGAATTCTATGTGAGCTCAGAGTCAGCGGTGAGATCTCTCCAAGCTCTGCTGGTGAGACACTCGATGGGAAGTGTCCTTGGTCTCTCCGATATCAATGGTCTCTTGCAACACAGCTCCATTCCCTGGCGATCCCCGTTAGCAACAGGCTGTGTGTCTCTGTTGTGGCTCCAGCCAGCCTTCAGCTCTCAGTGTTACCTTGCCTCTTACTCTACCAGCAGACCTGTGCTCTCAAACTTCAGAGGCACAGCCTAAATGAGATCACTACAGTTAATTACCCTGAGACAGAACACTGAAATTCAGCTAGCCACATTTCAATACTCAGTAGCCACATGTCACTGGTAGCTACCTTGTTGAATAGTGTAGACATGGGACATTTCCATCATCATCAAAATTTTGTCAGCTAGCATTTACCTGTCTTCTAGAACTCTCAGGACGTGACTCTTGAGGGTACAGACCTTCTCCTCTCCCACCTGGCATCACCACCTCCCTTCTCTCCCCAGAGTTTTCACCCATCCCCCTGCCGGCAGCACTAAGGTAGATCAGTGTAATGATGAATCAGCTAAGATAGGGAAGTGACTCAGGTTCTGCTTCCTGAGAGCACCCCTAAACTTCAAGAGTTAATTCTTTAGGGTACCCCTCCGATATCTTTGGGGAAGGGAAATATTTGAATACATCCTCGACAAGCAATGCAGAGAGGAGTCTGTTTCCCTTGATAATCACAGTATTTGTCTTATCTGGGTCCTCTGCAGAAAAAAATCATGGGTAGGCAGAAAGGCTCTCGGGCTAATTCTGGCGTGGATCTCTCTCAGCCCACACTGCAGAACACCCTGCAGAGGACCCTTCCGAACCCTGACTTTGTAGTACCAGATACATCTCTGTGACTAGCCTCATCCTATTGTGCTCTCCCTCATAGTCTGACAAGGGGCTGGAAGCCCTTAAACTGCATTTCTCAGATTCCTGTCTCAACTGACTTTCCGTTCGGTTTTGCCAATGAGAGGCACTGGTGGGAGTTTGGGAAGCAGAGGGAAAGGCTTTTCTTCTTTTTCCAGCTGTGGGAGGAGCAGCAGTTGCCACCGCAGCAAAAACAAGGCCTGGGTCCCCACTCCTCCAGCAGCCTGCTCCCAGAGCTGGCTGTGTAGGCAACTCGGGCAGCCTCAGCAGCACAGTGCTCACAAACATTTGCTCCAGCAGCAATAGTAGCGGTGAGTGACTTCAACCTCTCGGACGCTGCATCAGCAAGTGTGAGCCCCTGGTCCGTGCTGGCAGTGGTGGTGGTGGTGATGGTGTTAGGGGGTGGTAGTTCTAGTGGCCGCAACTGTGTGTGTGTATGTATGTATGTATGTATGTGTGTGACAGAGAGAGAGAGAGAGAGAGAGAGAGAGAGAGAGAGAGAGAGAGTGTTGGGTGGGGAGGGGGGTTCCAATTAGTTTCACAATGCAACAACCTCGAAGTCCAGGTGTATCATCCCCGCTTTGCCCCTCCAGCTTGAGTAGTGGTGCCCCTCTGCTCTGGGTAACCTTACTGCCTGCCTTTTTGCTCCTCTAGTCCTTCTAACACATTTGTATCCAGTCTTGGATATTAAATTTCTTCTTGGAACCTCTAGGATGGTTTTTGTTGTCCCTGGAATGTGAGAGGAAGTGATATGAGCCACTTTCTGAGCAGAGCTATGCTTCCTCCACGCTTGCCCTTCTCGGTGGCCAGAAACCCTCGGGGATAGTAGAAACAAGTGTTGACAGAGCTCTCGTCCCAAATCCCTGTAAGGAGAGCCACCCAGCAGCCTGACACCAACCTTGGGTGGTAGGAACGAGAGAAACTTCTGGTGATCTGAGTTATTGCGTGTTTGGATTGATTTACTATAGCCACTTATTTTTTTGCCTCAACTAATAAGACCACCATGATTTATGTATTTGTATGAAAAAGACGCTTACTTGCAGATTTGTATGGAAAAGATGCTTACTTGGAGAGAGAGAGTATAGTAGGCAGGGCACTCGCCTTGCATGTGCCAACCTAAATTTGATCCCCAGCACCCCTTGTGTTTTCCCGAGCACTGCCAGGAATGATCCCAGAACACATGAGCACAGAACCAGGAGTAAGCCCTGAGCACTGCCAGTTGTGGTAAAAAAAAAAATGATGCTTACTTATACCAGGCATTCTGCTAAGCACCTTGTCCCTGTGGCATCTTCACACACATACATCCTATTATCATTCCCCTTTTCAGACAAGAAAACTCAACTTCAAAGAGGTTAAGTAATTCATCTATTAGCTGTCTTCCTCAAAAGCTTATGCGCAGATAGGCACAGATCTATGTAGACATCTAATGGGTGTGGATGTATGGATATATCTATTCCCAGTAATTTAATTCTCGGCTTGCCTCCACTCCACCCTCTGTGCATACATCAGCTGAATTTCTTTGCCCTCTCTCTTCCAGTTGGTTTTGTTTTTTTGTTTTGGCCACACCAGGCGTTGCTCAGGGATTAGTCCTGGTTCTGCCTTCAGGCGTTACTCCTAGAAGGCTCAAGGGACCGCATGGAGTGCCAGGGATAGAATCCACACGCAAAGCAAGTTCCTTACCACATACTATCACTCCATCTCCTCTATCTTCCAGTTGGATTTGGCCAATGAGAGACACAGATAGGGGAATGGCATCTGGGAATCAGAGGAATCCAAGTATTTCTTCTGAGACATAGACCATCACTTGCCTGTGGTCACCCAGCTGGTAAGTGATGATAGAGCTGCATCACACCCAGCCAACCTTGCTGCTGAGCCTGTGCACTTAATCCACCACACCAAAGAGCTTCTCCAGCAGGAAGGAGAGCGAAGACAGGTAAAAACGTAAGTCTCCTGAAATGATGGCTCAAGGTGGGCTTGAGGGGGGAACTTCCATTCTCTCTGTATCATGATTTTTAACCACCATGTATCAATAAGCCAAAAGGGAAAAAAATATATTGTAGAATTCTATTTTGGAAATTAAAAAAAAAATCCAGGGCCAGAGAAATAGTAAAGTGGGTAAGGCACTTGCCTTGCACTGGGCTGATGTAGGTTTGATCCCCAGCACCCCATGTGGCCCCCCAAGCCTGCCAGCAGCAATCCCTGAGTGCAGAGCCAGGAGTAAGCCCTGAGCGGAGCCACATGTGGCCCTAAAACAATAAATAAATGCATAACTAAATCCTCTGTAGCCACTAGGGGCAAGGGAAAGAGCCCAACGCGGGGATCTCACTTTCTGAACCCAGAAACCCAGAAGACCGAAATATTAGGACCCAGGAGGATTCCAGCCATCACTGGGCTGTCTGGGTCCGACTGGGGAAAGAAACCCAGGGCAGTGGCTCTATCCATCAACTGACAGGGCGGCAGTGATAGGGGATCACCAACCCTGCTGGCGGAGGAACCGCCACAGCCACACTCTCCTTCCAGGAAGCCTCTGCTCTGCCTTATTCACTCTGCAGGTCCCTCTCCTCCAAGAATGTGTGACAGGTGGTGTGAAGACTCTAAGGTCAAGTAAAGCAGGCCATGCAGACCTCCAGAACTTTCCGATTCTTATGTGGCTTAGGCTTTCCAGAACAGTGGAAACCCCAACTCCTCCTTGGACACTCTCCCTTCCCAGGAACACAGGCCAGTCAGTGGAGAAGAGTGTGGGCTCTGAAGCGAGACCTAGATTGGAATCCCAACCCTGTCACTAATGAGCTGTGTTACAGTGCACAAGTTGTCTAACCTCTCTGAGCCTCTGTCATGAAATAATGTAGTGATGCCAGGACTGCAATTCAGTCCCTCTGGACCCATCAGTTGAATAGGTTGTTAAGAGCATCAAAAGACTTTCAAATTGCTGAATTGATAGTAGTACCCCATTTGGCTTCCACCTCCTGAGGTTTTCCTCTTGCTTCCCTTTGTCCAGTAACTAAAGTGTCACCTCTTAGGAGGAGAGCTACTAAGCCCTTGATCCTGCACTAAAGTTAGTCTTCATTCTGATTGGTGTTCTGACTGGTAATGCTTATGCCTAAAAAGGTTGCTAGATATTTTTAATCTCCCCCTTGGGAGTGGTCATTGTTGGGATTGAGTGAGAGGATGCTGATAGATAAGGGACATGGCAGAGAGTCTGGTACATCATGAAGCCACTCGGTCGGGTCAGTTGTTGCCACTTTAAACGTCAAACTGAAAAGAGCAGAGGCAGGATCAAGAGCAAGGTCTCATGTACCATCAGCAGGTGAAAATGGGTTATGACGGAGCTCAGGAAGAGTCCAAGAACCCCAAGGTGGTCCATGGTGTTGCCTGGCTTAAAGAACCAGAGCCTGGGGCTGGAGCTATAGCACAGCAGGGAGGGTGTTTGCCTTGCACGCGACCGACCCTTGTTCAATTCCCAACATCCCATTTGGTCCCCTGAGCACCGCCAGGGGTAATTCCTGAGTGCAGCACCAGGAGTGACCCCTGTGCTTCGCTGGGTGTGACCCAAAAAGAAAAAAAAAAAAGAACCAGAGCCAGCTCAAAGGGTTGAGCTCAGGTTTTGTATGCACGGGAGCCCAGGGTTTGGTCCCCACCATTTCATGTTCCTCAAAAGACCAGAGGGGAATGATCCTGAGCACTTCTAGGGGTGACCTCACTGAAATAAATAAAGTCAGAGCGGGACCAGTATATCTCCTTTACTACCTGCCTTTTCTTTCCCTGAGGACCTACCTCCCCCAGCAAGACAACGGACATGGCTTTGTCCCTTTAAGACTAAGAAACTGCTCCTACTAATTTAGGCTTGCCTTTCTGATGCCAAGGGGAATGAGAAAAATATTCTAATGCAAGGACTCTCTTCTTTTAAAAAAATTTTTTAATCATTTAAATTTATTTATTTTTTTAATTAGTGAGTCACAGTGAGGGTACAGTTACAGATTCACACATTTTCGTGCTTGTTTTTCCTTCATGCAATGTTTGAGAGCCCATCCCTCCACCAGTGTCCATTCTCTACCACCAATGAACCCAGTATCCCTCCCACCCCCCTAATCCCATCCCCCCACCCCACCCCGCCTCTGTGTCGGGGCATTCCAATTTGATATCTCTCTCTCCTTTTGGGCGTTGTGGTTTGCAATAGGGTATTGAGTGTCCAAGGACCCTCTTCTTAAGCACCCGAAGAATCTTAAGGAGAGGCAGTGTTGTGTCCTGGTTAGGTGTGTGAGCTCTGGGGCCAGACAACTTGGGTTCAAATCCCAGCTCTGCAGCTTGACTTAGCTCCAGGAATGTGGGTTGGCCACTTAACTGCTCTGTGCTTCAGCGCCTCATCTCTAGAGAGAGAACAGTAATGGTACCTGCCTCCGAGTTCTAGAGAGGACTAAATTAGGTGAGGCATATAAAGTGTCAGGGCAGTGCCTGGCAGTATTAACTACTGCTGGGGAGCTCACAGGACTGTGAATGTGTGTGAGTCAGATCTATATAAGCATAATTCATCCCTCCCAGTTGAAAAATTTCCCCTGCTTCACTGGACCTCCTACCTGTTCAATTCCATCCACCCCACCGCCATGTCCTTCCCAGGCCTTGCATCTGCAAGGCCAGTGCTCTTCCACTAGAACCACGATCCTCGGCTGTTTCAGTTACAGCATTTTTACAGACTGGGAGGTGCAGAGAAAGAAGGGCTTGCCCCCCACCCCCACCCCTCTGGTCATTTGTGGTGTCCTTGTAGAATTTCACTCAGGAGTCCCAACCTCTCTTGGTGGGAGTTTGGATCATGGTTATCTGTCAGGGAGGAGTTCCTGCCTCTCTCTGGACCCCCCAGGACCCAAAACAGAGAAGGTGCCAGGGAAGTGACAGTGTCAGGGCTCTTAAATACCTGACTCTGGGGAGTCACCAAAGGGGTCACATGTGCCTGCTAAGGGGCGCCAGATATTGCTCTCCAGTTGGGGTGCCAAAAAGAAGAGAGCCTGCAGCTGGGAGGATGGGACAGCAAAACAAGCTCAAGAAGGAAGCCACGTTTCCTAAAGAAAAAGAGGCAGATGTTCACGGATCGTTCCCCAGTGAGCCTGCCAGGAAGTTTCTGGGACAGCGGAAGACGCCAGTCCACACCCTGCCCACCTCAGAGATTTTCCCTGGATAGAAGCCCACCTCCCTCCTCTCCCCACCCTGAACCCCCCCCGCCCCCCCCCCGCCCCGGGTAGGTTGTCCCAGCCCCGCTCCCATTCGACAAACTCCCAGATGCCCCGCCCCACTTTTTGACAGATGCCTCCAGGTCCGTCCCCCGCACGTGGCCCGGCCCGAGGTGGTCAGCTCCCCTCCCAGTCCCTGTAAGGAGTGAAAGGGTTCCTTCCCATTGTCCCGGTGCTTCGGGAGAGACCCCGATGCGGGGAGGACGTGTTCCTGGACCCTGAAACCTTCCAGACCTGCTCTGTGTAAACCGCCTTGGATTTGTGTCAACTTCCGAGGTCGAGGCTGGCGGCGCCTGGGGTCCACTTGGTCTAAGGAGCACTGGAGGGGGGGCACTGGAGGGATCCATGGAGCAGCCCACGGGCTCCTTCTGGAGGGAATCCCGAGAGACTTCTTGGGGTCCTTACTAAGTAGCAGGTCTGGGGAGCAATCCGAATCCGGGAAAGCGGGGCACGGTGCGGCTGGGCACTGTGGTCGCGGCGCCCACCCACTCGACGGGAGTGGGTCTGTAGGATGCGAAGACGTGGGGTGCTGACCACCCCGTCTTTTCCTTCCCCCCACTCGGCATCGTCCCGCCCTCCTGCAATTTCGGGTGGGATATGGAGGGGGGGGTCACATCTTGTGACTCATCTCCTCTTCCATCCCCACCCCCGCTAGGGCCCAGAAGAGGAAGGCTTAGAGGCTCGGCTGTGGCTCTCCCGTTTCCATAGCAACCGTGCGGTTGTTTTGCGAATCCTCCTCAGTCAACGACACTTTTCACCCCAGACTTTGGCCCGGGGTCTGAGTCTCGGTGTGGGGGACGGCTCGGGATACAGCCCACCTCCTTCCCCCGAGAGAGCCGAGGAAGGTCAGCCCGGACGGGCGGGCGGGGCGCGCGCCTGCAGCCGGGCCTCACTGGCCACCGGGTCCCCACCTGAAACCCCGCCTGCCACTCCGCTCCGGCGGAGCCAATCAACGCCCCCGGGGCCCGGGATGAGGCGGGGCTTATGCAAATCGTGTCGCCTCCGAGAGACATAGTGATACAAGAGCGGGGAGGCGGCTCCGGCGCGGACCTAGGAGAGCCTGGGCACCAGCCGCGAGCCAGCCTCTGTCCCCGCGGCCCGAGGCATCCGGCGACCCGGCGAGCGGCCTCAGGTAACGCGGGCGGGACCGGCGGAGGCCCCGTCCCCTCCCCCTCCACTGTCCATTCCCCATCCTCGGCCCCTGATTCGTCTCCCTGACCCCGATTCCGCCATACGTGGCAGCATCTGGAGGAAGAGACCCTGGGCAGGGAACCCCGACCCGGTTCCGGCCTCACCTTCCCAGGGAGAAGGGGGCGACACTTAACTTCCAGCTCAGGTAAGATCAACCGCTGCTCTAACCTCCAACACCCACCCCCCACCTCGCCCCCACCCCCACATACGGGGCTTTGGTGGTGCTGGTTCTAGAGGCTCCATCCCCTCTTCCTTGAACCCAAGCGCCTGGCCTCTCCCACCTCCCCAGGGAAACCCCACCCAGGTACTGTGCCCCATTCATCCAGGACACTTCACAAGGCGCCCCAAGACAGTCCCCTCCGTGAGAATCCACTCCCAGCCCTCCTTGGCTGACTGGCACCCCAGATTCCCACTCTTCACACTGGCAGCCTCCCAGAAGACCCCGGGGAGGGAAGAAAGCCCCGCACGCTACACAGGGGCCTTTATACACCTCTCAGCTGCCTTAACCTCGCATGCGCCTCCCAGGGCTGGACAGGGGCCCTATGTTTGACCTTTTCCCCCAGGCTGGAGGATAAACCCAGGTCATTCCGCCTGGCCAACCACCATAACTTGTCAGTCTTTGCAGCCAAAGTCGAAGCCTCCTGCCTCTCAGGTGTCACTCCAGGTCCCACTGGCCTTCTGTGCCCCATCACTCCCTTGCACCCTTCTCTTTGCTGCTCCAAAGGGCCCCAGCACACTCTTTTCCCTGCTATGGGCAGGCCAGGGGCGACAGGAAAGATGGTCTCAGCCGGTCCCCTACGCTGCCTTGCTCTGGTTCTTTGAGAGAAAGCAGGGCCCTTTCCCCGAAGCAACAGTGCATCTCAGAGAGGAGGCCGAGGAAGCTTCTGCCTTCTCCAGGGGTCAGTGCATCTCCCCCAGGCAGAGGGATGGCCACTGTCTCTGCTCACTCTGTGGGCTGGACCCTGTGACTGTTTGGACTCCCTCCCAGGCCAGCTCTGAGGTGGATATGGTCAGAAGGCCACCCGCTGTCTCTTGTTAAGAAAGAGGGCGGAAGACCTGACTGCTTCTTGGAGAAGAGCAAAGGGAGGAGAGGAAAGAGAGAAAAATCTCCTGACCAGGGAGCTATTGTCGCCATGGCAACTGTCTCAGCACCAGCTCCTCTGAAGCTGGGTGAGGGTGTGGGATTATTGCTTCCCTTGGTCCCTCCCACTCTCCTTGCCACCTCCCCACTGGAAGCCCACCATCCTGAGCCTGGCTCTGGTGGCCTCTGAGTGCCAAGGGGCAGTGCAAACTATTTTCAGCCAGAGGGAAGCCTGCCTGCGGACAGCTGAGGAGCCTGCCTGGGTGCCACTGGGCTACAGTGCCATCAGAACGTGCCCCCAGAGGGTTTCTACCCTTGCCTCTGCTGTGGGGCTTGTCAGCCTTGGGGGCACCCTCCCTTTCTCTGGCTCTGGCAGTTATTGTCCCTGAGGTGAGTTCAAGGGAAGGGGAGCAACAAAGACTAAACTTCATGATAGGATGTTGGGGAAGGGGGGAGGGAGTTGTGCCCCTCTCCTGTAACCCACCTAGAGATATTCATTGACCATGGCTCCAGATAGGACTCTGGATTCTTCTCTGCACTGGAGAACTTCTGTAGCTCGGGCCAGGGCTTCATGCAAAGGGCTCTTCCCTCCTCAGGCTGCATTCTAGAATTCTAGATGTGGGTCAGAGAGTCCTGTATACCTGTGGGGACTCAATTTCCCAGGCTCGCAACTCTGTCAGGCCCCAGCGCTCAGTCCCTACTGCTGACTGCTTGTCCCGATTGGGAGAGGCTAATCCTCAGAAAGTGGACTTCCACTGAGCCCCATGATTGCTCAGAGCTGCAGCAGTGCAGAAGAGAAGAGAGGGTATCAGGAGAGAGGGGAAACAGGTAAGGCATGAAGAGGTGGGAGGGAGCGGGCTTCAGAGTTGAGAAGATTCTGGGGATATTGATAGACATGACTATAGGTAGGGCATTGCCTAGACTGGTCTTCTGGACAAAGCTAGGAGGGAAGTTCCCTGGGAACAGAGAAGTCAGAAGAGAAGGTCCTGATGAGGCAGCTGAGCCAATGGTACGGCTTGGCAAGCCACACCCCAGCTGAACTGCAGATTCCTGCCATGACCTTGGCTCTGAGTATGGGAGGTGGGGGAGGACATGGTTAAAGTTCCAGGAGCACTTCAAAGGAAGGAACAACATGACTTGGCAAGGTGGAGCTAGAGAAAAAGGAGCTGGGCAAAGCAAAGATAACAGTGATGGCCATCTTCCCCTGGGACAAGTGAGGGGAAGAAGGGGACATGGAGAGAAAGGGTGTGTTCCCCGCCGAGGGCAAGTCTGGTTGAAGATGTGCTAAATCAGCTCTGCTGGTGCTGGCCCGGAGGGCTGGGTATCTCCTATGGATCTCACAGTCTGCAGCTCGCGGTTCCACTGAGGCCAAAAGGAAGGTCAGAGGTTTCCCCTAAAGGCAGGTGAGGGTGGGAGAGGTCCTTTACCCAACAAGAGCAGCTGTGACTGGAGAGGATGGTCCTGCCACATGTCAGTCTGGTGCTCCCCTGTGCCCTGGCACTGAGCTGCCTTGTGATTCAGGGCCAGTTCTTCTCGTGGTAGGCTTCTTGTTTTTACTACATGAAGGCAGTGATTTAAAAGGGCATTGCCAGTTTTTATTTGCTAATCTAAGAACAGAAGAAGGTATGAAGGAGATCTGGCCTTCAGGAGGCTCAGAGGGGTCCAGGCACAAGTGAGAGTGAGAGAAAAGCAGCTCATGGCAGGGAGAAGAGCGGCAGGAAGCAGGACCATAGAGACACCGGGACACACCCAGACGTGTGCTCCTGGCAGCTCTGCAGTCTCATATGCTGACACGCTCCCCCTACACACAGCATGCGCGCAGACACACAGCACTTTGCACAGGTGACAGCAGGAGAGTTCTGCCTCCGCCATTAGACACCTCCTCCTGCATCAGCTTCCTTTGGATCTGGTGGATGAGGGGCCCAGTGAGAACGAGAGGGGCTCAGCCTACCGTCTTCCACCTGTTGGGGTTCCCGAGGCATCCTTGACTCTGGTTCCTGTAGTTGTCATGGATCTGCTGCTGCAGGCTCCCAAAATAGCATGCCTGGGGCTGGATCAATAGCACAGAGAGTAGGGCGTTTGCATTGCATGCAGCCGACCCAGGTTCGATTCTCAGCATCCTATATGGTCCCCTGAGCACCGCTGGAGTAATTCCTGAGTGCAGAGCCAGAAGTGACCCCCATGCATCGCCGGGTGTGACCCATAAAGCAAAAAAAAAAAAAAAAAAAAAAAAGAGAGAGAGAGAATAGCATGCCTGCCCCATGCCATGCTTCTCTTGGGGCCTGATCCTCAGGAGTGGTGGGAGGTAGAGGGGGCGGCCAACTTCCTCAAGTTGAGGAATCTGAGGCCCAGAAATAACCGGTCACTAGCCGGAGGTCACACAGCAAGGAAGGGGATGGAACCGACCATGCTCAGGCCTGGTTTAGAACAGGCCCAGTGGTAAGGGGCAGAAGGAAGTGGAATTCCTCTGCCAGCCTGAGGGCTCCCTTTCTCAGAGAAGCTTCATGACAGGCAGTTCTGAGGAGTCTGGCGCCCTTCCCGGGAGACTCTGAGCAGGTCAGAGTCAACTGCCAAGCCATATTCTGGGAAATTCAGGCTCTGAAGGGAAGTTTCTCCCATGGAGGTCAGACAGGAGCACCCACCTGGCCTGAGAAGCATATACCTGCCCCACAGACCAGGACCATGCTCCGGCTGGGCTGTGAAAATTCACCATCCCCAAGCTTCCTTCTCAGCCACGCTAGCTCCATGCATCTGTCTCTAATTCAGGGTATGCCCCAGCTCCAGTCACTGCCACATCAAGTCAGTCCCCAGGTCTTGCCAATGGCCTTTCCCTTCACCTCTCAGCTCATCCTCACTTCTCCACACCTTGCACCAAACCTGTGCAGAGTTACTCACTGCCCTCCCACACCAGTTCTTTTCCTCACAGACTCCACAGGAAACTATGAAATATATTCCCTTCTCTCATATATATATATATGAGAAAAAAATATATATATATTGCTTTTTGGGCCACACCTAGCGATGCTCAGGGGTTACTCCTGGCTCTGTGCTCAAGAATTACTCCTGGCAGTGCTTGAGGGACCATATGGGATGCCAGGGATTGAACCCGGGTCAATCCTGCAAGGCAAACGCCCTACCCACTGTACTATATCGCTCCGGCCTCCTCACATATATTTTTGGGATTCCCAACCACTGGCTCAGTACCTGAGTCCCTCTTTGAGTGTTTGTAGACTGAATGCTCTATTTTTAACCCACACTTTTAAATCCCAGGGGTTTCTGTGCCCTCTCCATAAAGGCCAAACTCTTTGTCATGGATGGAGACTCTTTGCAATCAGCTATCTGCCTCTTTGACCCCAAGGTGAATTACTGAAAATGGGCCTGTGGCTTCCTCACCCCCCATCACTGGTACAGGGCAAGCATGCAGTCAGCCTCAGCAAAAACTGCTCAGGGAATGAATGATTCTGTGCAGATTAGAATGCAATAACGGTCATCAGAGCTACATATGATTTATACAGAGGAATGAGAGAGAACAGCTGCTGCCCGGGCACCTGCCTGAGGCCCTAGGAGGAGATGAGTCTGGGAGACAGGTGGAGGCGGTGTGTGGAAACTCCGGAGAGAAGCTGGCGGAGACTTAAGCCTTCAGGGGTGCTCTGGAAGGAACCCCAGCGGAGGGTGAAGTTTGTGGCCTATAGTATGCACGTGCTTTTCTTGAGGAGAAGGATCAGAAGGCTGGGGGCGTCCTGGGGGACAGAAACCTGCGCTGAGGACAGGAGTGGGGCCTGCTGTGGGGTGCAGGGTGTTTGGAGGGAAGGAAGCCTGCTTCAGAGAGGAAGCCCTGTGACGGGCAGCATGGTGAGGGGAAGGGACGGCCCCTTGTGGTATGGGGTGGAGGGACTGCTTTGAGAAGGTAAGACTCTTACAGGACCTCTATAGCCTAGGTTAGGAAAGTGGGGTTTGTGGGGGCTGCTGCTGGGAAAAGGGGGGGTCCACCCTGCTGTTGAAGGAGTGTTCCCGGTTCTGGGACTGTGAGACACTATGGAAAACAGCTGGTATGGGAAAGGGAACCCTCTATGGGGATATGGGGATCCACAGTTGACGTTCAAGTGTGGCCCTGCACCAAATGGAGACCCTGTCCCCAGGCCCCGCCATGGGGAAGACCAACAGCAAACTGGCCCCAGAGGTGCTGGAGGACCTGGTCCAGAACACGGAGTTCAGTGAGCAGGAGCTGAAGCAGTGGTACAAGGGCTTCCTAAAGGACTGCCCCAGCGGCATCCTTAACCTGGAGGAGTTCCAGCAGCTCTATATCAAGGTGGGCGGGGAGCGGGCCAGGTACCTCAGGTGGCTAGTCCAGTGGGCAGAGGCAGGGCCGGTCACCGGAGGAGGGTGGGGGTAGCAGCGCATCTGGGGCGGAGCCAGGTAGCACTGGCGGCGGGCCAAATGGGTGGGGGCAGGGCGGGGCCCGTGTGTATGTGTGTGTGGGGGGGAGGAGGCAGCCCAGGGTGCGGGGCTAGTCGCTGGGGGCGGGGACAGGCAGCCCAGGAGGCGGGGCCAAGCCGATGGAGGCGGGGCCGGGCAGCCCAGGAGGCGGGGCCGAGCCGATGGAGGCGGGGCCGGGCAGCCCAGGAGGCGGGGTTGAGCTGATGGAGGCGGGGCCGGGCAGTCCAGGAGGCGGGGTTGAGCTGATGGAGGCGGGGGCGGGGCGGGGCGGGGCGGGGTCACCCATCCCCGCTGTACCCGTGCCCCCTTTCAGTTCTTCCCCTACGGCGACGCCTCCAAGTTTGCGCAGCACGCTTTTCGCACCTTTGACAAGAATGGCGACGGCACTATCGACTTCCGGGAGTTCATCTGCGCCCTTTCAGTGACTTCCCGCGGCAGCTTCGAGCAGAAACTCAACTGGGCCTTTGAGATGTATGACCTGGACGGCGACGGGCGCATCACGCGCCTCGAAATGCTAGAGATCATCGAGGTGCGCCGGGACGAATCCTAGACGCCGGGTTGGCGGGCCAGGCAGTACCTCTTCCTTCACTGCGGCAGGCCTCCCCTGACCCAGCTTCCCCCAGCCACCCTTCTGTAGGGCGCCAGGAGCCTCACAGCACCCACAGGCAGCCTCCTAGGCTCCAGTGGCTTCTTGGCATCAGGCTCAGTGTAGCTTCCGTCTTGTGCCAAGTGCATGTGCCAACAGCCCGAGCGGGCAGGGACCCCATTCTACAGACGGGGAAACCCAGCTGGTGACAGCTGTTGGAGTCTGACCTCACAGTCAGGTCTGAGAAATTCTCGTTCATTCTTTTGGCAAACGCATAACGAGTGCCTGACATATGCTGAGCACTCTACGACGTTCCAGCTTTTGGGACAGTCCTTCTAGTGAACATAATTTAGAACAGCAGGAGCAACAGCCTAGGCAGTGTTAGGCATATGAAGTATTTTGAAGATGGCAAACTGCAACATAAGAGGATGATGAGGAACAGTGATTTTACAAGGTGAAATGTGAGTGAGTAGCACGGGGTGAAAACTAACCGTGTCGCTGTCTAGAAAAGAGTGTTGTAGGCAGAGGGTACCACAAATGCAGAGGTGCTACTGTGAAATCGGGTTTATAGTGCTCAAGGAGCAGTAAGGGTGGAAGGAGGGCAAGAGGGAATGTGGTCTCCTTTCCAGCACCCAAGTCTCAGTGTCTCCTGATGCCTGGGCTACTTTACCAGTGAGAAGAGCGGCCACTAGAGGGCTCTCTGCTCTCAGCCTGGAGAACAGACCTAAGCCACAGAAAGCAGGGAGCCTTCCACGTGTCTCAGTTCAGAGCTGATGGAGGAGAGGAAGTGGCAGGAATGGTTGGGGCTGGGATTGGTTGCAGAACTAGAGCAGGCAAGATTTGCTGAAAGATCCGGTGTGAGAAAGGGAAGGAGGTCCAGATGGAATCTAGGTCTTGATATAAGTACGTGCAAGGTAGATACTGTTTACTGAGACAGGGAATGCTGTAATGGGGGTGGGGACAGGAAAGTAGGTTGGGGGTGAAGAGTTGGGTTTTTTCAGTTAATTAATTAATTAATTAATTGGAGGAGGGAATACCCTGCTGTGCTCAGGGTTTACTCTTGGCTCTGTGCTCAGGGATCTCTTCTGGGAGGCTTGGTGGGACCATATATGGTCCTGGGGATTGAACACAGGCAGGTGCATGCAAGACAAATGTCTCACCCACTGCCCTTTCTATTTCTCTAGACCGAGTTGGGTTTTAGATGTTATTAGTTGTGAGATGCTCAGTTATATTCTGCCTTAATGATTAAACATCACCTCCCAGTATTTTTATCATTTCCCAGTGGGCCCCCCCACTTCCTTTGTTCACCCTGGTCCTCCCTCTCTGCCCCAGGCTATCTACAAGATGGTGGGCACTGTGATCATGATGCGCATGAACCAGGATGGGCTCACCCCCCAGCAACGCGTGGATAAAATCTTCAAGAAGATGGACCGGGATAAGGACGACCAGATCACGCTGGAGGAGTTCAAGGAGGCAGCCAAGAGTGACCCGTCCATCGTGCTGCTGCTGCAGTGTGACATGCAGAAGTAGAGGCTGGTGAGGGGCAGGCCCCCGGAGGAGCACTCTCACCTCCCACCCCATCACCTCTCTGGCTGGTCCTTCCCCAGGGGAAGGGGACACCAGTCTTACTGTCTGGCTAACCCACCCCTCTGCCCAAGTCCTTGTCCCTCCCCCACTCCATGATCCTCGAGGGACCACCTCCCCCTCTGGAAAAGAGACAGATCCTCAGGTATCCTGTCCTCCAACCCCATACCCAGTCGTTGTCCAGAGCCCAGCATCTCCTGGGCTTATCGGAGAGCTGGCTCTGGCTGCAAGAGACAGGGTTAAGGTCTGGGATTTCGCCCCCCCCCCCCCCGTGGAATTCTGTAGTTCCTGGCATCAGACTTTCTAGGATGTGGTCCCACTGACCCAAGTTCAAGGGCCAAATTGGGTCTGTCTTTTGCTGAAGACCCAAGTCCTTAAAATGGACCACTGCCTCGCCCCCTGGATTCTACTGGGTCCCTCGGCCCCTACTTGGGAGTGTGCATCCAGCCTTTTCCTCAGCTCACATGTATTGAGTCGCCTGTTCCATGCCAGGCACCTCTAGGTGCTAAGAGTGTGCAGTGCCCCGTGGGAGCTCCTATGGCGGGAGACGGATCTCAGCCAGGGCGTGGTGAGGCGGGTTCATCGGAAGGGAACTATTGAACCTTCCCACTGGCTCCCACAGAGCTGCGGGAGGATGAAGCAAAGAGGATTCGGAAGTCTCTGAACCCTGAGGGCGGATGTTTTAAGAAAAATTGCAATCATGTAATTATTTTTTTTAGCACCCTTGAAAAGAGCTCCCATTTTATTAGTATAGGATGAAAAAAGTCTTTATATTTACTGGATTCTTACGATTACTTAAATATAGAAAATGCTGATTTTAGGAGGAAAGGATGCTGGGGGACAAAAGAGGGAAAATGCCACCAAACTTGTCGGCTCACACATTTCCTTATCAGGCTGAGTCTGGGCTGCCGTTGTCAGCATTTTCTGCTGCCGCTTCCTTTTCCATGAGCATATCGAGGCCCCGCAGCTCCCGGGCGCGTTTACCCTGGAAGGGTGCTGACTTCAGGGAGAAAGACAAGCCTGCCAGGGTGAGACCAGTGCCTTGCCCGCCTCTTGGTGGTTCGGCCCTGAATTTGGTCTAGTTCATGGAGGGGCTTGTTCTCTTGCTGCTAGAGGAAGAAGGGGCTGGAAGACGAGGACCCCTAGCCACTGTTTAGGCTGAATAGGCGGCGGTGATGAGCCTGCGGCCTCACCCTGCGCTGGGCGAGCTTCACGGGAAAGGCTTTTTTGATGCCCTCTGTCCTAAATCTGCCAGGCAATCCCTCATCTCTCAAGTGCTCTACTTTTGCTTCCCCGTGTCTGCTCTGCCCCCTGGGAGCCACATGCTCCCAGCTGCATGCTCTGACCGCCAGAAAAGCGAGTCTGCTCTCTTCCCGCGCTGCCCTCCTGTCTCGTGATCAGTGGCTTGCTGTGCCCTGGCGAGGTCATCCTCGTGAAAAACGGTCTTATCCCCAGTGGCTACCTGCCCAGAGGGGGACCAGGGAATGGCTGCCCAGGCAGGGGTGCACGGATGTGTCTGCAGGAAAGACACAGAATTCGCCTCTCTGGGGCTGTGCCCCCCTGCAGGCACCTGGGGGTGCGTCTTTTGGGCCTGAATTCCATTGGATTCTGCTTCTTGCTGCCCTGGAAGGTAGCAGGGCCCCTGGGTGCCACCCTTTTCCTCTCTTTTGCTAGTAAACTGGGGACGTTGCCCTGAGGGCGGTAACCAACAGGGTTCTAACCGGCACCACCTCAGAGGATGCTCCATTGCTCTCAGGAGCCGGCTTTTATGGGGCTTTGTGCTGTCAGTAATAGACACGCAGATACTCGGCCCAGCTCCACTGAGACCCAGAGAGTAACACAGGAAGGCGTTCTACAGAGTGGGGTGCCTTCCCCGCCCCAAGGCTAAATCTAACCATGTCAGCCAGAATGTCTTGGCTTTCAGAGGCTTGCCACTGACCCTCGAAGCTGAGGGTAGTAGGGATTTTCATTCCCGTTCTCCAGACTCAGGCTTTCAGAGTGCCTCTTCCCTCACGAGTCTCTTCCCTGCCCCGCTCTCTGACGCTCAGCGGTAACAGGGCTGACTCTGGGGTCCCAGTTGGCTTTTGCAAGCTTCCCGCTGAGAAGCTTCTGAGCTGTGGTCTTCCAAACAGAAACAGGAGTGTGGTGGCCCTCCTCATGGGGTCAACCCTCCTGTCTTCTGCTTCTGGGAACCTCTGCTCATGGGTCTCTGCTGTCCCCCATGTCTCTGCCTCAGAACTCTGTGAGTTTCTCATGCCCTCTCTGCCACATGGGGCACATTGGCTCATGCTCAGCTCCCGGACACATACCCGTGGGTGATCTTGGCTGGTTCTTAGATGGCCCAAATAGTGTGAACCCATAACGCCAGGCTAGGCGCTGGCAACATCTCCTTGTGGATTCGAGAAGCCCCCAGGTGGAATACATGCTCCCACATGCTCCTGGGGGTACCAGGGATGTGTGCTCAGGGTGGAGCTGCAGTCCTGCCCTGAGAAGAGGAACAACCCTCACATCTCTACTGTAGTGGGAGGGATGCGCCACAGAGCCAGATCAGCAGAGCTGGAATCTACCTAGCACCAACACAAACAGATGCAGTTACCACAGAGCTCTGTCCAGATCCAGACTCCTTTGAAGTTCCGATTCTTGCAGTAACAAATGTTCTGAATTTCTGGGTCCCAGGATCTTCCTTCTCATCACTTTCTGTCCTCATATATCCCTTTGGGTTAGAGAGCAGACTCTGATTTCTATTCTCTAAAATCATCTCCAAGGGAAGCATGCGATGGCCATTACGGTTCCTGAGTTGGAGTCTGGGTTCTATAATTTATCTTGAAGTCCGACGTTAAGAGAAAGGAAGCCCTACAGCCAAGGCCCTGGGTTTTTTCTAACAATAACTTAGGTCCCTGGGAGGGCGCAAACAGTCCTGCTACAGAGAAACAGGGGAAAGAGAATAAAGAAAGAAATGGGTCTGTAGGCAGAGGGGTAAGTGGACACTGTAAATATTTTTACATGGAAATTGATTAAAGCCACAGATATTTCCTGAAAACCCACCCTGGGAGAGGCTTGCTGCTGATTCTGTGCTGGTCACTGTGGGCAGGAAGACATTTCTTACATATTTTGGTCATTGGAAAAATAGCAGCTTCTGACCTGGAGACATCTCAGACAAAGATGGGGGTTATTTTTGGAAAAGGCCAGCCTTTTCTTTTACCTTTACCAGATGTGAGGGTCTGAGCATCCCAGGGGTCCATGGTCTTTCTGGCTGCTGTGTAAGGCTATGGAAGTGGGAGGGGGTAGGGAAGCAGGGGTTGAGTGCTGGAGGACATCCTAGCTTATTCTTCAGGAGGACCCCCCTGTCCCCTGCAGCTTGTGACTGTGCCCCAGTGACTGCCCTCACGTCTGCCCCTGTACTGTGTGCTGTGACCCTCTGACAGTGAATAAAAGGTGTGACCGTGCTGGGGGCTCTTCTCTGAGAGGGGCCGGGGTGGGGATGTGGGGGGAGCTCGCACTGAGGAGGGCCCAGCTTCTACCGTGGTGTTGAGGACTGCATGAGCCAGGCTCCACACCTGAACTCTGAGAAGAAAGGGGTGTGCAGATCACAGGTACCCTCCAGAGGGGAAGCCAAGGGGGCTGGCCTCGCGGGGGAGGGGGTACTGGGCCTTCCAGGATGGCCTTCTTTCTGGACCTCAGGCGCTCTTGTCCCCTTGGCAGTATTGGCCTCTGGACGCCTCCCTGGTCCCTATGTAGAGTTCCATGCTTGCCTGCACAGAGGGACTGAGCAGCCCCCAAAACTCTGCACCCTGACTCACCAGAGACTCTTCAGTTCAATTCTCAAGCCAAAGAATCTGACTGGTCCTGCTCAGTTTTTGCTGGAAGCCCTTGGTCCATACCTGATGATGCTGATATGGGGGATTGGATGGACAGAGCAGTTTGCCCAGAAGGGAATATGTGGCAGAAGACACAGAATGTGGGTTCTCCTCTGTGCAATGGGCAGAATCCCTTAGAGCCCAAGAGAGAAGCTGGGGAGAGGTGGGGAACTGGGTTATGACGCATCTATAGGGGGCCTTTGTATAGATGAGGAAAAGAGGCCCCCTTTGAGTGGAAGCAGGCCCATAAGTGTTCAGTGTTTCAGGTAATTAGGAAAACACAACCCTGAAACATCAGTTCAGGGCGGCATTGTGGACACATAGATCCTGGTTTGGAGTTCAGCCCGCACCTACCCTACTGCCAGAGGTGACAGAGAGGTGCGTGACCAGCTCCATCAGCTGCAGGACAGTCCAGCCCAGAAGCCTGGACCCCTCCATGAGAGGCCTGGGGGTGGGGTCTGGTGGCAGCTTGTTCTTCCAGAAAACCTAGCAGGGGTCTGAGAGGCTCCGCTTGGTGCGCAGCGTCCTCCCGCAATGCTCCATTGCTCTCCTAAGGGTTTTCTCAAGGGCGCTGGGAGGGGGCAGCTTCCCAGCAGGAAGCAATTAGAGCAGAGGAAGGAGGGTGACCTGGCTGGGGGCAAGTGAGAACCAAGGAGGTGACTCAGAAGCCTGAGGCCTTGGGTCTGTTCTTTCCAGCTAAAGCCACTTTGGGGCACGGGTCTTATTTCCCACCTGCTGGGGACAAACAGGACCTGGTGCCCTCTGCCGCCCACTCACAGGCTTTCCTCTGTCCCTTCAGCTGCCACCAGGAGGAAAGCAGAGCCACCCTCCTCACCCCTATTTTGGCTGTGAAGTTCCTCCAACATCCGCCTGGCCTGGCATGATCTGCCGCCTGCTGACCCTGCCCTAAACCCCCTGAATCCCTCCCTCCATTTCTCTCAGGCTCCTGTGCCTCTCCCTAGTCAGGGCTCTTCCCAGTCTCAGTCACCTCCCCCTTGAAGTCTCCCACACTCCAGAGGACCAGCCCCGCGTGACTGGCCTACCCGAGTAACCAAACAGCTGCCCACAGGATCCCATGTCCCCAGGGAACTGGTATTTCCTGGAGGCATTTGTTGAAATGAAGAATGTTCTGGAAACTTAGAGAAGGACACTTCAGCCAGACCTTCACTGGGGCTCAAGGCCCGCATGATCAGAAACAGTATGATTTCTTTCATGGTGTTCACTGCCCCCTATCTCTTCCCCATCTTGAGCTGCTGACCCCCTGAGAAGAAAAGGGTGTCCAGACCACAGGCACCCTCCAGAGGGGAAATCAAGAGGCCTCTCCTGTCTCCTCTTAGCCTTTAGCCATTGTCACTAGGCTGCTGGTGGCAAGGCTGGCCCACGTGTCCAAGAAGCCCCTGACATTGCAGCATCCTCTGTGCCAGCATGGACTCTTCTCCCACCCTCTCTTCCCAAGCCCCATTCCCCCCAAATAGGGATCTTACAGACCCAGATCATCTTTCCAACCCAGGCCACATAGGTCAGAGGTGACTGGACAGCCTGACACTGCGTCACATCACCTCAGGAGCTCCCCATCTCCACTCATGATTATTCTCAATACAGTTTTCCCCTCCCTGAGGTGCCCAAGCCCTTCTCAATTTCAGTCTCTTGTGCTACAAAACAAAGCATCCCCAAACTGAGAGCTTAAAATAACGCTGTGTACCCTTTGTGGTTCTGAGATGGGCTGGGCTCAGCTGGAACATTTGCAGCTTCATGTGCCATCCAGCGATGTCTTTCTGGGAGCTGAGGGCCTGATGATGCAACTCAGCATTAGAACACTTGCTTGCCATGCATGAGTTAGATCTCTGGTACTGCCAAAAAAAAAAAAAAAAAAGTAAACCTAGGTCCTACGGGTGCAATAACCTAGTGCTGGGGACAGCCAAGATGGCCTCACCCATGAGGCTAAGCATTCCAGTCACCAGAGGAACCACTTTCTCCTCTGACCTCCCATGGCCACTCTCCTGCCACATGAAAATCCAGACTCCTTTCTTAGCAGCAGGTTCCCAAGAAGGTATCATGGAATCTGCAAGCACCTGCATGTGTAGCTTTGCTTCTACACATCTTACTCATCAAAACAAGTCCCTGGGTCAGCTCAGAGTCAATGTTACCTGGTTTTGCTTTTTGGGTCACACATGCTTGTGGGGAGGGGTGTGCAGGAGCTCCAGGGGCTCCTGCATGTAAAACTATGTTCCAGCTGTCCAGCCTCAACTTCACCTCTGGACAGAAGGGGTGTCAAAGTCATACTACTACAGGGCAGGGATGTGGGAGACTTCGGGGGCTCACTGCATGCTCTGAAAGACTCGAGAAGGGCAAGTGTAAGCATACTTCCCTGGGATTCAGAGGCGGCTCGGTGGTGCCCACCTTGATCCTGTGTCACCCACATGTGCTGGTCAGTGGCTCTGCTGTTTGGGACTTCTACTTGCTACAACAAAGAGTGTGATCTCTGACACACCACAGCCCGGTGTATGTGAGCCCCACCACTAAAGGGTGCGATTCCTGGGGCAAGGGGCACCATAGCTGAGCGAGTTTGACCCTAAGCAAACACCAAAACTCAGGGCATGCAACCCCAGTGAGCACCATGGTCAAGGATATGAGCACGGAGGCCAGAGATATAGTTCCAGGGCTAAGTGCATGTTTTGCATGCAAAGAGGTTTCTCCCTAGCACAGCATGGTCTCCCAAATACCGTTAGGAGCAACCCACAGCATGGAGCCAGAAATAGTCCCCAGGCCCCAAGGACTAAGGATGTGAGCACTATATCCAAGCCATGTGTGGCTCCTGTCGTTGCAAAAACAACAGAAGGAAAGGGAAAACAAACTTCCCCAAATCCTAAAACTCACTTTCTCTTCCCTCCCACTCAGGGTTTGGTTGGCTCTTCCCAGGACACAGTGGAGGCTGTGTTCTATAATCCTTCCATTCTCTAACCCCTTTCAGGCAGACGCTCTCCATCGTCCTAAGCTGGGTTCTGTGCTCCCTCCTGCCAGTGCACACTTCTAAACCCAAACAGAAATGTCCCTTGTTGGCTTCCTGGGTTGCACCTTGGTGTGGACGGCATCAGTATCTGCATGTGCAGTTCAGCAGGGGAAAGTGCCCTGGACGGTCCAAAGTGAGGGTCAAAAGTCTTTGCTGCTGAGCCTCCTCTGCAGGCTGTAACTAACCAACCCGAGCAGGGGGGTCTGGGCGTGCGCGGCCCCTACTGGCCACCAGTGGACCAAGCAAGCATTCTCTTTCAGAGTCGCTCTCCGGCTTGGCCCGACTCCGATCTCGCCAGAGACGTCAGGGGCCCTTGCCTTGGCAGGCAAGGACTCCAGGGTGCTACCGGCTAGAGCTGTCCACCCTGTCCTCCTTCCCGTCCGCAGACGGACTAGGGAGTCTCATTCAAGGGCTCAGGGTCAAAGCCTCATAGAAGGAAAAGGAGAGTTGGGTGACATTTGGGGGCTGGAGGGAGAGTGCCGGCGGCTGGCTTCTCTTTTTTCTCCTTTAGGGGTCATCATCCTGGGGAATAAAATTGTCAGGCCTCCCGTCTGTCGATGCCCCGCCATCCCGATCCCCAGGAACGCTAAAACCGCGCTCGCGGCCAATGCTGCCCCCGCACCCCGCCGCACTCACTCCAGGTGTAGGACGCCCCGCGAGGGAGAGCTCGGCTGTGCCTACAACCACGTACAACTCGGCACGGCAGCGCGGCAGCGGCCAGGGCGGGAGAGCGCCCACCGCCCCGCACGCGCCGCGCTGCCCGGCTGGCGCGCGCCCCCGCCCCGCCGCCGCCCGCCCCTTCTCGCGCCCGGGACGCGCCTCCCTCCCGCAGCCCCGCCAGCTCCGCGTCGGGCCGCCGCCTGCTCGGGCCGGGCCGGGTCGCAGCCGGAGCATGGAAGCTGGGGAGCCTCTGCAGCCCCGCGAGCCCGGGCCGGGGGCAGAGACCACCACGCCGGCCCCGCGCTGGGAGGAAGCCAAGACTTTTTACGATAATCTGGCGCCCAAGAAGAAACCCAAATCGGTAAAAGCAGAGGCTGGGGGTGTGTGTGTGTGTGAATGTAGGGGTGGGGTTAGGGGAAGCAGGGAAAGGGTCTCCCGGGGAAGGGGGTGTCGAACCCCCCTTCCCCGAGAGACCGGGGTGGCCCCGCGGGGGGGGGGGTAGGGACGGGGGCGGGGGAGACACGGCTCCTCCGCCCCTGAATGTGCCCGGGGTTGGCGCGGGCTCGGGGTTATTTTGGGAGCTCTGCCCTGGTGTGCGTTGACCCCGGGACTCGGGTTCCACGCCAGGATCCCCCTCCCCCATGCTGTCACCCGGCTCCGCTTGGGGCGCGCTGTCCAGCACCCCCTGCCCGCCCCCACCGCCCGCGGCAGCTTGGGGTCTGGTACGCACTTGTTGGCCAAGCGGGTCCGCAGCAGCCCGGGCCGCGCACCCGGGCTCTAGAAACCGGTTCCTTGCCGTGTACCCCATCTTTTCCACGGGTCCCGGGCTCTGCGCGCAGCGCCTGCCGCGTCTGGGGCGAAAGCAGCTGCCTGGGAATCAGCCTGCGCCCTGCGCTCTGCGCCCCTGGCGCCCAGCCCCCAGCCTGGACCGCGCCGCAGCTCTGCTGCCCTGGCTTTGGGCTTCCGCACGTCCCAAGACCTCCACGGAGGCCTCAGCCCTCCGAAGCTCAGAGGACACGGCTCCTCTCCCAACTGGACAAGTTCAAGATGCTCAGGTTGGTGCCTAGGCCTTTCTAACGCCAACTTGACCCATCTCTGTCTCTGGGTGGAGGAATAGGGTAGAGATAAGCCGAGGGGCCTCTTCCAGAGAGTTCTCAGTCAATCAGGGAACGTCCTGTTGCTCCCCATCAGCCCTGTCTGCAATATTGTCTGCAAGTATTGATCCTTGCTGACAGGTCTGCTCAGAGGTGGGGGTGGAGAGGTGAATCAGGTTAGCGCCAAGGCTCAGAAGGTTGCAGGGGCACCCTCTACCTGCAGCTACTTGGGAGATAACTAACCCTCCTGCTCTGGTATGGGGACCAGCGGGAAAGAGGACCTCAGACTAAGGGACGCTTTGTGGTCGAGGCCCTAGAGCTGGCCTTAAACATCCGTTTCCTTAGACAGTTCCTTAGAGAGAAGGGAAAGGGCCTGAAAGGACTTTGAAAAGGAAGTGAGAAGGCTGGTCAGAGTTGGTGCCCTGAGGCCGGCCTTGAGTGCCCAGGCCTTCGTGAGTTCTAGATTTAAAACCAGGTTCTGTGGTGCCCCATATGTCAGGGGGCCTGCACACAGGTCAAACCATGCTTCAACAAGTTTTTAAAATGTGTCTTAAATCTCCCGGCTTCAGCGTGCAATGTGGTATTCCTGGGAGCGCCTTGGATGCCAGGACGTAGCTTTGCTGCAGGCTGGGTTCTGTGAAGCAGACCTCAGAACCATGCCTTTCCTGGCACCAGCTGGATAGAAGATCCTCTTGATATTTGCTGCTGAGGATCTTGAGGTTTGTCTCTTGAAACCAAAACAAAACAAAAGCTTTCTGACACGTGCAGCCACTTCTTGCTATGACTCAGGACTTTCTCATTTCTGTGCAAAACACCCTAGAACCAGAAACAAGTGAGTTGGATGATGAAGCTTATGTCTGCACAGGAACCCTAATTCCTACTTTCGAATGTGTCATCCCCCAAATAGCAACCCGAAGCCACTGTAATAAATACCCTTGGTTGTGGGGTACATTTGGACTTGTAAAATCAATTTTATCAATACAAGAAGATGAGGGGCCAGAGAGATAGTACACAGGCAGGGCACTTGTCTTGCACAAGGCTGACCTGGGTTTGAACCCTGGCACTCCATATGGTCCCCTGAGCTTGCCAGGAGGTATTCTCTAAGGGCAGAGACAGGAGGTAAGCCCTGAGCAGAGCTGGTGTGACCCCAAACAAAACAAAGGCCATAACTGATTTACATATTGGGGTTCTGCCCATGAATTTGTTTGGATAAAAAGGTCAAACAACACATTTTAAAGTGCATGGAGGAGGGCTGGAGTGATAGCACAGCGGGTAGGGGGTTTGCCTTGCACTCGGCCAACCCGAGTTCGATTCCCAGCATCCCATATGGTCCCCCGAGCACTGCCAGGAGTGATTCCTGAGTGCAAAGCCAGGAGTAACCCCTGAGCATCGCCGGGTGTGACCCAAAAAAGCAAAATAAATAAATAAATTTTTTAAAATGCATGGAGGAGCTGGAGAGATAGCACAGGAATTAAGGTGCTTGTTGGATGCCTGGCACTGCATGGTTCCAGGAGCACTGCCTGGAGTGTCCCCCAAGCAGAGTCAGATCCGAACTTCCATGAACCACTGGGCATGGCCCTAAGACCACCCTCCTCTGAAGCTGGAGTGATAAGACAGCAGGTAGGGTGTTTGCCTTGTATACATGTAACCCGGGTGCCATCCCTGGCACCCCATCTGGTCCTCTGAGTGCTGCCAAGAATGATCCCTAGACTGGAGTGATTGTACAGTTGGTAGGGCACTCGAGTACCTTGTACATGACCAACCTGGGTTTGATCCCTGGCATCCTGTATGGTCCCCTGGGTCCCCTGAGAGTATAGTGGAGTCAGGAGCAAGCCCTGTACAGTGCTGGATGTGACCCCAAAACAAAACAAAAATTCTCCCTCCAAAAAAAACAAAAAACAAAACCAGAATGACTGTCGGGGTGGGAATGTGGGTTTTTCAGCGAGATTTCAAAGGGGCCAATGTGGTGGGTGATCAGGGGCAGGCTGGCTGTTGGGGCCGTGCCTGGGGGGGAGCAGGCTGGGAGTGGGGAGGGGAGACTGTGGGACTAAAGAGGTGAGTGGAACTCTTCAGCCCGTTTCCTCCCCACGCTCCCAGGAACAAGGCGACTCGAGCCCAGCTAGCCGCTGTGACTGCTTAGTCAGCTCCCAAATCTCGCAGTTCTCTGTGAGGTCCGGGGCCTGGTGGCCTTCTGGCCCCCTACTCCTTCCTGTAATTGTCTCTCCTCCCACGGGCTATTTTTGGGGACTTTGGGCCTCATGGGCCCCATCATGGCCTGTACTGGGCTAATTCTCATTCCTAGGAACTTGAGTCAAGTATTTATAGCAAGCGGGTAGGGCGTTTGCCTTGCATGGGGCCGACCCGTGTTCGATTCCTCCGTCCCTCTCAGAGAGCCCAGCAAGCTAGGGAGAGTATCCCGCCTGCAAGGCAGAGCCTGGCAAACTACCCATGGCATACTCCAAAAACAGTATATGCCAAAAACAGTAACAAGTCTCACAATGGAGACGTTACGGTGCGCGCTTGAGCAGAGGGCCATCTCAGCCAAGACTCGCTTGCTTGTCGCCGTCTCCCCCAGTAGCTCAAGCCCTTCTAGCAGTCACAGCTTGGGGGCTCCATTCCCATCTGGCGCCCAGCAGCAGACTCCTGCCAGCCTAAGGGTGGCTCCCCAGGCGGGCTGGCTGAGGCTGGACTGTCCCCGTGAGAGGCAGAGAGAAGGCTCCCTGGAGCCACGGTTCCCGGGCTGAGTCTCTCATCAGGGAGCAGGACGGGTCTCTCTGGACCCTACGCTTCTTTCTGGTTTCCACAGCAGTTGTCACTAACTTGCAGGCACGCGGCTAAAGGCCTCTCTCCGCTGCTGCTCCCCGGCACGCGCAACCCCGTCCACCTGTTCCCTAGCTCCGCCAGTCTGGCAGGCTGCTCGTGTGTCCGGGCTGGAAACCGTGGGGCCCTACACGTGCCACCGAGGGCCTGAAATGCCACCTCACTTGCAGGGTCCCCAGCATAGGGCCCCGTGTTTACAGAGTTGGCTAAACGGGGAGGCGGGGTCCTGGCCTGGAGATGACCGTTCTCTAGAGAGAGAGCCCTGTCCCAGGGCACGAAGGCCCCCACCATTTCTCTCAAATCTGGAAAGTTCTATGAGTGCCTCTGGGAAGAGGCTATAAAAGCAGGGTTTGGGGTCTCCGGGGAGTTACTAAGAAGGACCATATCAGGAGCTGCTGTGAGGACAGGGGCCCCTGCTAAACGCCAGCAACACGGCCTCTGACCTTGCTCTGCCTGGTTTGGCTGTGTGACCCAGAGTAGGACAAGCTCATCTCTGAGCCCATTTCTCCATCTGCTGAGAAGGGAAGTAGCAACTCCCAGGGCAAAGGTCATCAGGACAAACGTTTTCCTGAATGGACTAGGCATAGCTCAGCCAGAGGGGATCCAGGTCTGCCTGAGGCTCGGGGACGTGGGGCAGAACGTGAGCGATTGCGGTCTTGGCTGGCTGCCGGGGCTGTGGCAGTTGGTAGCCTGCCTGCAGGGGCTGGGAGGGCAGCTGGCCCTCTGTCCTTGAAGAGGTGATGGGCCTGTTTCTGGGGCCAGGAACCCAAACAAGCAGACCTGCTCAGTGCCTCTCCTGAGGGTCAATGGGCTTCCTAGGTTTGGGGGAGTTCCCGGATTCACCCCTGCCCCCCACTTCCCATCCTGGGCTCCCACTCCCCTCCTGCTGCTGCCCCCACCCCTTCTACCTCTATTGTTGCAATGAAGCAGGTTTGTACCACTTGCTGTCATGTTTATATACTTGACTATGGTGCTTGCCGGGGGAGGGGGGAGGCATATACTAATGCTCCCTCACCTGCAGTGCTCTCTAGAAGTCCAGCACTTCTTCAGTGATGCTTGCATGCAGCTGGCATTGCACACGCTGTTGCAGTGCCTGGTGATCTAGAACTGCTGGAATTGTGCTTGTGAGAGGCACCAGGGATCAAACTCAAGGCCTCCTACTTGCATGCAAGTGCTCAAGCCCCTTTTCCATTTATTTATTTATTTATTTATTTATTTATTTATTTATATTTTTAATTTTTATTTTATTGAATCACCATGAAAAAAGTTACAAAGCTTTCAGGTTTAAGTCTCAGTCATATAATGATCAAACTCCCATCCCTTCACCAGTGCACATATTCCACCACCAAGAACCCCAATATACCCCCCTCCCACCCCCACCCCTATTTATTTATTTATTTATTTATTTATTTATTTATCTTTTAACTTTTCCTTCTTTCTCTGAGGGCTCACAGCTGTCAGGGGGTGGGAGGTCCTCAGCCCAAGGGTGATTGGCAATGGGGAGAAGAGTGAGAAGAAAGGCTCCTGCCACCCCTTCACACTGACTCTGTTGGCCCCACTCGTCATCTTGGTGGAGTCAGCATCAAATGCAAATGTAAGTTCTCCCCACACACTCAGGGAACTCTTTAGGCTTCCTTTCCTGCTAAGAGCTTTAAAGCTTCACTAGCCACCAGCATCTTGCTTGGGGGAAAAAAAAAAAGAAAATCATTCGGGGGCTGGAGCAATAGCACAGTGGGTAGGGCATTTGCCTTGCATGCAGCTGACCCGGGTTTGATTCCCAGCAACCCCTATGGTCCCTCGAGCACTGCCAGGAGTAATTCCTGAGTGCAGAGCCAGGAGTAACCCCAAGCAACACCGGGTGTGGCCCAAAAAGCTGTGGGCCAAAATGATAGTACAGCAGTTAGGGCTTGTTCCTGGCGCACCATCAACCTGGATTCAGTCCCTGGCAGCCCACATGTTCCTCTAAGCCCCGCCAGGAGTGCTCCCCGAGAACTGCCAGGTGTGGTCCCTCCTGCACCCATGAAAAATGTTACATCTGCAGTTCACTGGCCACGTTTTAATGGCTCTGTTGTCATAGGGAGACAGTCCCACACTAGACATCTCTAAGAAAGTTCTACTGGGGGCTGGAGAAGGAAGCTAATGGGCTTGGGTGGATGTGGGAGGTCCGGGTTTGATCCCCAACACCACATGGTCCTCTAACATTGCCAGGAGTGATCCCTCAGCACTGAAGTAGGAGTAGCTCCTGAGCACTGCTAGATGTGGTCCAAGGAAGAGAGAAAGAGAGAGACAGAGACAGAGAGACAAAGAAACAGGCAGGCAGAGAGAAAGACAGAGGAAGGAAGGAAGGAAGGAAGGAAGGAAGGAAGGAAGGAAGGAAGGGAGGGAGGGAGGGAGGGAGGGAGGGAGGGAGGAAGGAAGGAAGGAAGGAAGGAAGGAAGGAAGGAAGGAAGGAAGGAAGGAAGGAAGGAAGGGAGGGAGGGAGGGAGGGAGGGAGGAAGGAAGGAAGGGAGGGAGGGAGGGAAGGAGGGAGGGAGGGAGGGAAGGAGGAAGGAAGAGAAAGAAAGAAAGAAAAGAAAGAAAGAAAGAGAGAGAAAGAGAGAGAAAGAAAGAAAGAAAGAAAGAAAGAAAGAAAGAAAGAAAGAAAGAAAGAAAGAAAGAAAGAAAGAAAGAAAGAAAGAAAGAAAGAAAGAAAGAAAGAAAGGGAACTGGAGTGATAGCACAGTGGGTAGGACGTTTGTCTTGCACTTGACCAACCCAGGTTCGATTCCCAGCATCCCATATGGTCCCCTGAGCACCGCCAGGAGTGATTCCTGAGTGCAGAGCCAGGAGTAACCCCTGTGCATTGCCAGGTGTGACCCAAAAAGGAAAAAAAAAAGCAAAAAAAGAAAGCAAGCAAGGAAGGAAGGAAGGAAGGAAGGAAGGAAGGAAGGAAGGAAGGAAGGAAGGAAGGAAGGAAGGAAGGAAGGAAGGAAGGAAGGAAGGAAGGAGGAGGGATGGGGTGGGGGTGGTTCTGTTGGACAGAGCTCTTTGGAAAAACAGCCCAAATGCCTGGGCCACGGTCTAGTGGAAGCTCCATGGAGATAAGCATCCCCCACGCCCAGCAGGCACAGCACGAGTCACGTGGTAATTACTCAGTGTGATCCACAGATTGGGACTGAGCCTCCCTTCTGAGAGAGGCTGTTGGCTTCAGATCCTGCCCGCAGGGCTAAGAGGAGCAGCCCAGAATTCGAAGTCCATTTAAGTCTGGTCCCCAGATTGTGCCTTTCTCTCCCCGCCTACCATGTGAGGGTTATTGCCCCAGGACTGTCAGGTCACTGAGGTTATGTGGGAGTCTGAGGTGTCTTGGGCATCCACAGTTTCAATCCCAGGAAGGAGGAGGGACTCAGCCGTGGTCTATGGCAACTCTTCTCCCTGTGTCCCATAGGTGGTAGTGGGGTTCTGCGGCGCTCTGCGGAAAGAAGACTCTGCAGTCTAGCTCCTTGAGGTCATCAGCACCCAGCCCCCAGCTGGGCTCTGCTCCCCAAGGGAACACGCTCCGTGTGCCGCCTTCTGTGCCCTCCTGCCCTCCCCTGCCCAGTGCCCACTGGCCCCTCTGCCTTCACGGCTTCCTGTGAACCGCTGTCAGGAAGGGGCTCTCCCTTTGTTCTAGCACTTCCTGCGGTGCCTTTGGGTCCGTGTACCTGCTTTCTCTCCTACCAGCCCGGGGCTCGGGCAGGAGCCCAGTATCTCCCACGACCACCCAGGCAGAATCCAGGTGCCTGGCACAGAGTACCAGGAACTGTTTGTCAAATGGCACTAACCAAAAATATATTCCCCTGGCACCTACAATTATGAAGCAATCTGAGCAGATTGGGGCCTCCACACTGGAATTTTTATTTCATTTTTGTTTGTTTGTTTGTTTGCTTTTTGGGGGGTACACTTGGTGGCACTTGGATGTTTCCCCCAACTCTGTGTTGGGGAGCAGGAGTGGTTGCTCCCAGTGGTGCTCAGGAATTGAACCCCCGGCCTGCTAGATGCAGGGCATGCCCTCAGCCATTAGTATCTCTGGCTCTCTGTTTCATGTTTAAATTGATCACTTTCTCACTGAAATGGATTTATTGCAGTTGACTTATTTGAAGTATTGAGGTGAATCTACCTCGTCCCTCTGTTCCCACCTTGGTCACCCAGGAAATGCCTGGGGAACCGGATGAGAGTCTGCAATGGATCCCTGCTCGGCACAGACCTCACATCTCACCAGCCCACGAGGCAGCTGTCAAGCTGCACTTGAAGTCCTGAGTTCTGCACCATCTGGGAGATGATCCCCCCACCCTGATCTCTCGGGAGGTTGTGGACTCAGGCCGGAGAGGGGAATTGCTCTTTGCGGGAAAGGAAAGTCAGTCCTAGACCTTATCCAGGTTTTCCAGGGTTGTTGCCATTCCGTCACAGAAAAGAATTTCAGGAGTCGAACAGTGAGATGAAACCATTTTGTTTCAGTACACGTCTCAGGTGGAGATGTGGCCATCCCCCAGGACGGGGAGGCATGGCATGCACTTGCTTTTGTAGAGGTGGCTTTAAAGGTTTCCTTGCAAGCTGCCTCCGTGTGGGGCTTTCTACCTAAAGAGTTTACTGCTATGGGGCTGTCAGGAGGATCCAGGGGCCTGAGTAGTGGTACAGTGGGTAGGACACTTGCCTTTATTTGATACTTATTTCGTATGGTCCCCCAAGCTCATCAGGAGCAATCCCTGAGCACAAAGTCAGGAGTAAGTCTTGAGGATCTTTTGATGTAGCCCCCAAACAAAACAAACAAAACCATGAGCCTGAAACTTTTGGTGCTCACCCACATGCCCCTATTACACCCCCGTGTGCTTGCTAGAGCTTCTCTCTGGAGGGGCCTTGGCCTTCTCTGGGCCAGTGCCGGGGCCAGGTAGAGTCATAGCAGGCCTTAGTTCCAGTGTCCACAAAGTGGATCCAGCAATAATGCTTTTATCTGCTTTAGGGCTAATGACAAAGTCACTTCTTCAAATCCCATCTTGGTTTTTTATTACATCCCAGGAACTCATTGTCAAGGTGTCCCCCCAACCCCCAGCTCCCATTTATCACCTGCCTGCTTTGGACTATTTAAAAGTTCAGAAGCCTTAAAAATGTAGAGCTTGGGGCTGGAGCGATAGCACAGCGGGTGGGGCGTTTGCCTTGCACGCGGCCGACCCGGGTTCGAATCCCAGCATCCCATATGGTCCCCTGAGCGCCGCCAGGGGTGATTCCTGAGTGCATGAGCCAGGAGTGACCCCTGTGCATTGCCGGGTGTGACCCAAAAAGCAAAAAAAAAAAAAAAAAAAAAAAAAATGTAGAGCTTGGGCCACAGTGATAGTATAGAGGTTAGGACGCTTACCTTGTAATCCCTGACATCCCATATGGTCCCCTGAGTCTGCCAGGAATGATTCTTGAGTGCAGAGCCACCAGTAACCCCTGAGCAGCACCACATGTAACCCCCCCAAAAACAAAACAAACAAACAAACAAACAAACAAAAAAAATGTACAGGGCACCTGTTATGTGCCTGGTAGAGTTGTAAGCACGGGATATAACAATGAACACAGTGACCATAGTTCCCGCCCCCTCAGAGCTGATGCATGACGCCTACTCCCTCCCCACAACTCTGTTTAGAAGACAGTACTGGGGTTAAAGCACTCGTGTTTCATGTGGCTGGCCCTAGTTCAATTCCTGTATAGAGTTCCCCAGCCACCAGGAGTGATCCCTGGGCACCGAGCCAGGAGTAAGATGACACCACCAGGTGTCTCCCCAAAACCAAAAAGAAAAGAAACAGAATTAAATATTCCACTATAATTTGACAATATATTTTGCTAACGAGAAAATCCATATTGGAGGTAATAAGCTCATCCTTGGGGTGGAGAGAGACTCCCAGAGAGAACAAAGTGTCTAAGCCAAAGGCTGGGTAGAGTTTGGCCTCAGGTCAGGGAAGGAACAGAACGGAGAGAGGGAGCAGCCACGGAAAGGCTCAGAGAGAGGGAGGGGCAGTGAGTTTGAGGCGGGCCAAGAAATGTGGAGGCGAGAACCAAGGGAGACTGGGGCCTGCTGCGGAGCTTCCTGATCCATACTCCAGGCTGTGTGCAGGAGGCTGAAGGGAAGGGTGGCAGTGAGCATGCCTGAACTTGTGAAACTCCCCTGAACAATGATTTAGAAGCCAGGTAGGAGGGGCAAGGGGCAGTGATGACGGATAGTTTTAGCAGGGAACAAAAATAAATGAATGGAGGATGGATGGAGGATGGATGGATGGATGGATGGATAGATGGATGGATGGATGGATAGATGGATGATGGATGCATGGATGAATAGATTCCAGTGGAGTTGACTAGATTTGGTGATGGCTGGCTGGCTGGAGGAAGACGAGGGTGAGGGTTGTCTTCTGGGGTCCTGGCCTAGGAGGTAAGTGTTGAGCACAGAGGGGGAAGGGGTTGGTGTGGAAGGGGAGAGGAGGGTGGGGAATCAGCCTGGGACTGTGTGTCTGTTAGTCAACTAGCAGTTAGGCTTGTGTGTCTGGAGCTCAGGAGACAGACCTAGACTTGGAGGAGCAATTTCTGCCCCGGGGTGCCATGATCTCATCTTTCTAAAGAGAAAACTTCAGCACTTCCTCCTCTCAAGTGTCAGACGTGCTTCAGTCACAGATACTGGTGTCATTGCGCTGGTGGCCGAGAGTGGGAACTCTTTCGGGGAGTGGCACCGCCTAGGGGACAGGGCTCCTCACCATCTCCTTCTTTGGTCTTCAGTTGCACCCGGCACAGAGTGAGGCTCTATCTCTGGCCCTGCCCAAGGTTGGGCCTCTTCAGCTTGTGGTAGTTATTTTGGGGGCAGGGGAGGTGGGCAGGGTGTGGTGGTCTGGGGGGCTAGAGACAAACCTTGAATGCCCCCATGCAAAGCCTGTGCCCCAGACCATCATTATGCCCCAGCTATCATCCCAGTCTGCTGAGCCCCAAGGCGGGTGGGGGGGTCCCTGTTCCCAGCGCCCCGAAGGGCTTGTCCGTGAGACCTGCCTCAGGCGAGCCAGTAACTGTCCCTGTCCTGCATCTCTGCAGCCCAAGCCGCAGAATGCGGTCACCATCGCCGTGTCCTCCCGCGCTCTGTTCCGCATGGACGAGGAGCAGCGCATCTACACGGAGCAGGGCGTGGAGGAGTATGTGCGCTACCAGCTGGACCACGAGAACGAGCCCTTCACCCCAGGCCCGGCCTTCCCCTTCGTGAAGGTGAGGCCACTTCCACCAGCACGGTGTCTTCGTGGGGGTGAGAAAGAAGCACCCCCGTGGGAATCTGAAGGCAAAAAGGGCCCCCCTCGGGGCTAGCGTTTCTCCCCTCTCCTTGTTCCTGCAAGGATCATGGCTTGGCCAGGGTCCCCGGCCACAGAGGGGGGAAAAGACTGTCCCATCTTTGGAGGGGCACACCATTTCCCAGGAACCAGGGAGGGAATGGAGCCTGGGTGGGCTCCAGCCCCTACTCACCCTTCTAGAGAGGCCCCTTGAGCAGGCACAGGACAGAGAATGGCCCTGGGAGAGGGATCCACCCCCTGACCTCACCTCCCCTCTGTTCCCCCCTGGCTCCCGGCTCACCCCTCGTCCCCAAACCTGGTGCCCTCCTCCAGGAATCAGAGCCGGGGGTCTGAGCTGGAGGCTCCCCTTTCCCATCCAGGCTCTGGAGGCTGTGAACAAACGGCTGCGGGAGCTGTACCCCGACAGTGAGGATATCTTCGACATTGTCCTCATGACCAACAACCACGCCCAAGTGGGCGTCCGTCTCATCAACAGCATCAACCACTATGGTGAGCACGAGGCGCTGGCTGTGGGCTGCTCCTGCCAGGACAGCCCCCGCCGGGCCTGGGACCGTATCTCGACAAAGCGAGGTGCAGGACAAGAGCCCCACGCCCAGCATCGTGTGGGTCAACTGGCTGCTAAAACACAATAAATGGCCCCAAAAGCCCTGTCTGTCTGTAGCAGTGCCACTTTCTGGGTGTTAATATTCCTGCCACGGCTGCCGGGCAGTCTAACTGGTTCACAGCATCCCTGGGTGTTTGACATTCAGCTCTTCCAAGCCAGAACAAACCAGCTCCAGCACACCCCGTGCAAGCCTTATTTCCTAGCGATCAGACATGGCGCTTGCTGCCTCAGTTTCTCTCCCTGCGCAGGGCCCAGTAGCCTAATATGACTGCCGGGAGAAGCGGGTGCTGTAGTCAGAGCAAGGGATTTGAGCATCTGTCCAAACTCTTGGCGCAACTTAATAATGTCCAGGGCAGGATTAAATTGAGACTATTTCCTGTTCTGTACCAAGGGTTGCCTCTAAGAGCCATATGGCAGGAAGTGGGCCGGGGGAGGGGTAAGGTGCTTGCTTGCCTTATGTATTGATCCCTGGCGCCACATATGATCCCCTGGGCCTGCCAGGAGTGATCCCAGAGCATAGAGTCAGGAGGCTGCCCTGAACACCAGGAAACAACAACAAAACCACAGGGCAGGGAGCAAAATTGAACTGACACAGGACTCCATCCAAGCACTGGGCATCTTCCCGGAGTCTTATTCTCAGCTGTGATACGTGACTCTAATTTCTGCTGCTCAAAGTCTACTTCTACCCCCCTCTCTAGGTTTCTCTGCCCTTCCTAATTATGGCTCAAATGTTTACATTTTCAAGTCCCTTTTTTGAGCAACCTAGTGAGCCCCTTTGACTTTTTGTGTCTTGTGGGGGCCATTTCCTATTGAGGTGTGTGTGTGTGTGTGTGTGTGTGTGTGTGTGTATGTGTGTGTGTGTGTGTGTGCCTGTGTGTGTGTTGGGGGGTGGGTGGACATAGGGGGTGGTGGAGGGGACTCATGTGGCACCCAGGCAGTGAACCTAGGGCCTCACATATGCCATTTGAGCCACGTCCCCGTCCCAGTGGCATTTTAATTTTATTTTATTTTATTTTTGCTTTTTGGGTCACACCCAGCGATGCTCAGGGGTTACTCCTGGCTTTGCACTCAGGAATTACTCCTGGCGGTGCTTGGGGGACCATATGGGATGCCGGGGATTGAACCCGGGTCGGCCGTGTGCAAGGCAAACGCCCTACCCGCTGTGCTATCGCTCCGGCCCCGCCAGTGGCATTTTAAAATCTGGATTTCATATTTCTGGGGGCGGGGGGTGTCGTTCAAACTATGTAAGCTGCTTGGGCCGCAGGCCCTGAGTACCTGGGACAGGCATTGCCTTAAGTCCTCCCCTCACTCCTTTCTCCCTCTTCCCAGACCTGTTCATCGAGAGGTTCTGCATGACCGGTGGGAACAGCCCCATCTGCTACCTCAAGGCTTATCACACCAACCTCTACTTGTCCGCTGACTCCGACAAAGTGCGGGAAGCCATTGATGAAGGTGAGTTGAAGGGAGAGGGAGAAAAAGGGGAGCCTGGCAAAGGGGTCCCAGAGGTGGGAGGCCTGGCCCTGGGCGCTGAGCAGACCCTGAGGGTTGCAGCGCCACATTCTTATCACCTGTCCAATGAACTTTGAGGACAGGCCCACTAATCCACTCTGGTCATCAGTCTCACCGTCTGCCCGGCCTTATTAAGGATGTTTAGGGGCTGGAGTGATAGCACAGCGGGTAGGGCGTTTGCCTTGCACGCGGCCGACCCGGGTTCGATTCCCAGCATCCCATATGGTCCCCTGAGCACCGCCAGGGGTAATTCCTGAGTGCAGAGCCAGGAGTGACCCTTGTGCATCGCCAGGTGTGACCCAAAAAGCAAAAAAAAAAAAAAAAAAAAAAAAAAAGGATGTTTACTCTGCACTGTTCCCCGGTATTGTGTTTCCATGGAAATCCTTCTTCCAGCCCAGAGATTTCTTTTTAAAATGCCTCCTGGCCAGTGGCCCCTCCAGCTCCTAGCAGGCCAGGACACGATGGCCAGTTTCTGCAGCTAGACAGGACAGCTCCACGGTGAAGGAGCCCCAGTTGCAAATACTGACAAAGAAAGTTGCCCATCATGTGTTTCTCTGCAGGGGGAGTAGGTTGTGCCCAGTCTCGGCCCTCTCATAGGGGTTGGATCCTGGCTGCATGTGGACAAAAAAAGACCACAGGGGAGAAAGGGCTGCTAGTTAGCTGCCGGGCTGAGCACTGTGGCAGGAGTCTTCCTCATATAGCAGTTGATCTGTTTTCTCTCCCTCTCTAATTACTGAAGGCCAGCAGCTCTCCCACACTGCCTCTCTCTGAGGGGCTGCTGTGGGGCTCCACGAGACATTCTTCATCATTTTAATCACTGTCATCCTATTGTTCATCGATTTCCTCGAGTGGGCACCAGCAACGTCTCTATTGTGAGACTTGTTGTTACTGTTTTTGGCATTTCGAATATGCCACGGGTAGCTTGCCAGGCTCTGCCGTGAGGGCGCATCATTTTAATATGAAATTAAATTTGGAGTGGGGGTTGGGGGACCTGGGGCCACACCTGGCAGTGCTCAGGGGCTGTTCCTGGCTCTGTGTTCAAGGTTCATTTTTGGAGGTCTTCGGGGGGCCAGATGTGGCACTGGGGATCGAAACTTGTGACAAGTGCCTTCACCTCTGAACTTCCCAAAGAGAGTTGCAGCCCGGGCGAGTGCTGGTTCCGAAGTTCCTACTCCGGGGAGGGAGGAAAGGCCAGTGAAAGCTGGACTGGCAGCTTCCTGGGGCCTCTCTGAGGCTCCCAGACTGAGAAGCCAGTGCCTCTTCCCCACACAGAGTCCGCCCTCCTGCCGGTGAAGCTCTATGTCCCCGACTTCAGCTCAGGCTGGGAGCAGGGGCGGGTCCACCAAGAGGCCCAACTGGGTGGGGGCATCTTGGCTCTATGCTTCAGAGCGGAGGAGGCATCTGGCCGAAGTGCGAGGCCCTGTGTGGTACCCTCAGCCCTGCTTCTCAGCCCCAGGTGATGCTGAAGCCTGAACCTAACTCCCTAAGAGCCGGGCGACATGTGGGGCACGGGTACGGGGAGGGAGGAAGCCACCAGCCAGGCCCTCAGCTGTCCGGGGTGGCTCTGGGCTTGGAGCCTGGACTCCTGGTGAGAGTCTTTTTTTTTTTTTTCTCCTTAATGTATTGAACCATGTTGAGATATAAAGTTACAAAGTTTTGGGGGGCTGGAGAGACAGTATATTGGATAGAGCACTTGCCTTGCGTGCCACTGACCAGGGTTCAATCCCCAGCACCCCATATGGTCCCCGGGGATCAACAGGAGTGATCCTTAAGATGCAGATAAAGGAGTGAGCCCTGAGCACCTCCAGGTGGGGCCCCAAATGAAAAAAGTTACCGAGTAGTTCATGACTGAGTTTCAGTTGTGCGGTGTTTGAGCACCCATTCTTCTGGCGGGAGTCCTCGGCCAACCTCCCCTCACTGCCCTGGAGATACCCAGGCTGCAGGTCTGTGGACACGGTTTGATATGGCCCGTGGCCTCCCGTAGTCACTTGCTCCCTCAAGGACCCACCGCCACAAGAAGCTGCCCGGAGCAGTTCCTGGGGATCTAGAAGAGGGTGATGGGCATCCCCCACACCCCAGACTGCGGCCTCGAAGTCCCACACAGACCTCAAACACTACTGGGGGGGCTTCAGGTGTGCTCGGGGCTTACTCCTGGCTCGGGGTTCAGGGATCACTCCTGGTAGGGCTTGGGGGGCTATCCGGGGTGCTGGGGATGGAGCCAAGGTCAGCCGCGTGCAAGGCAAGCACCCTACCTGCTATACTGTCACTCTGGATACACCAAAACATCCTAACTGACCCTGGCCCAGAGGGGAGGGACTTGCAGTCGGTCTCCTGCCCGGGCCTGTGAGCCAGGGGCTCCTCACTTCCGGTGTCAGCAGGTCCCTCACAGGAGGCCTGGAGCTGCTGGGACCCACTCCTGTTCCTGCTGATTGCAGGGCTCCTGCCCTGATCCTGGGGTCGCCCAGCCCCAGGACCCCATCTCATAATGTTGCAGCTAAAGGGGAACCCTGGGACCGGAGTCATAGAACAGCGGTAGAGCATTTACCTTGCATGTAGCCCGACCTAGGTTTAATCCCCGGGACCCCATAAGGTCCCCCAAGTCTGCCAGGAGTGATCCCTGATTGCAGAGCCATGATTAAGCCCTGAGTACTATCAGATGTGGCTCAAAACAAAACACTGTCACTGTCACTGTCATCCCGTTGCTCATCGATTTGCTCGAGCGGGCACCAGTAATGTCTCCATCTTGAGACTTGCTGTTACTGTTTTTGGCATATCGAATACGCCATGGGTAGCTTGCCAGGCTCTCCCATGTGGGCGAGATACTCTCAGTAGCTTGCCGGGCTCTCCGAGAGAGGCAGAGGAATCGAACCCAGGTCAGCTGCGTGCAAGGCAAATGCCCTACCCCTGTGCTATTGCTCCAGCCCCACCAAAAAACCGAAAAATAAATAAAGGGGAAACGCTGGCATAGATCAGACCCTTGGAGCCCTACACAGAGCAAAGCCCCAGTTCTCTTCTACCCTGAGCTGACATGTCCAGAACATCGTCCCTCACCAGCCTGGCCCTGCCGCTGGCTGAGGCTGGGGGAGGGGAAGAGCCCATGCCCCCATAGTCCTCTCCTCTCCAAGCTGGGGCCTTCTGTGGCCTGTGTGAGCACAAACACCACCCCCCCTTCGCCTCCTCTCTCTGTCCAGGGATCGCGGCCGCCACCATCTTCAGCCCCAGCAGAGACGTGACTGTGTCCCAGAACCAGCTGCGCGTGGCCTTTGATGGCGACGCCGTGCTCTTCTCCGACGAGTCCGAGCGCATCGTCAAGGCCCACGGGCTGGACCGCTTCTTTGAGCACGAGAAGGCACATGAGAACAAGCCTTTGGCCCAGGTGCTCTGCACACTCCCTGGGGCCCCTGGACGGAGCTGGTGGGTGGTGGCTCCCCAGAACCTGCACTGGGCTTCAACGCCCAGCCTAGAACCTGACCCGAGCCCGGGCTGGAGTTGCCTTTGCTTCCTGCCAGCTGCAGGGCGGCTCATTCTCCTTCCCTCCTCACTATGCGCCGTTGCTCTGGGCCCAGTAGACACTGTCCCTGACCCTAGTAAGTGGGACAGGAGCCCTGGCCCGCAGGGTGGGGTGTTGTTGGGAAGTTACACAGGCCAGTCTGCCCCCATCACAGCCACAGTTCATTCTGATCCCCGACGCACAGGCCAGTGATTGGTTCTCATCGGTTTGTCCCTTTGTGGGCACAAACCTCCCTCCCAGAACGAGGACCGACGGCCAGCTCCCTGGGGATACGGAGGTATAGATACACACAGCGACAGTTGTCCTGGTCCAATATACTGACACGATCATCTTGAGTCACAGTGGAGAGCACCAGGCCTGGTCCGGGTCCCTAAACCCCACAGATGCCCACAGGTGCCCAGGCAGGTACAGCAGATTGGAGAGATCCAGGAATCCTGAGCCGTTTGCTTACCAAACAGCAGGGTGCAGATGCCATAAGCTGGCACCTTGGCAGGCGCTGTGGGCGGATACAATGGGCTGGCACTGTGGGTAGATGCTGTAGGCTGGCACAGCGGGCAGGTCCCATGGGCTGGCACCGTGGCAGGCATCTGACTGGAGCAGCGACACGTGCTGGGGAGTCATAGGAGCTCACAGTGTTCCCTTTCCGTCTTTCAGGGCCCCTTAAAGGGCTTTCTGGAAGCTCTGGGGCGGCTGCAGAAAAAGTTCTACTCCAAAGGTCTGCGGCTGGAGTGTCCGATCCGCACCTACTTGGTGACGGCACGCAGCGCTGCCAGCTCGGGGGCCCGGGCTCTCAAGACCCTGCGGAGCTGGGGGCTGGAGACGGATGAGGCGCTGTTCCTCGCTGGCGCGCCCAAGGGCCCCCTCCTTGAGAAGATCCGCCCGCACATCTTCTTCGATGACCAGATGTTCCACGTGGCTGGGGCTCAGGAGATGGGCACTGTGGCTGCCCACGTGCCTTATGGCGTGGCCCAGGCACCCCGGCGGACTGTGCCCACAAAGCCGGCCCCACCTGCACAGTAGCTGAGCCCAGGCCTTATTGATGCCCCCGGACACCAGATCCTTCTGGTTCCGTGGCGCCCTTCCCTCTGCATGTCTTCTGTCATCCCCAAGGCGCGGGGTGGGAGATGGCACAGACCGGCTCAGCCTTCTCACCTGCCCCCTCCCATCTGAGGGCACACACAGTGGCACAATCTTGCCAGGAGAGTCAGTGTACCTGGATTTGGGGGAGAGGTAGATAGAATGAGGGGATGAACGGGGGAGCTTTAAAGGACGCCAGTGTGGAAAACAAGCTGAGTCTCAAAGAACAGTGCTTTGAGGAAAGAGCCTTCTCGGCTGGCCTGGCATTTATTACACCCAGGAGGAAGTCCCCCTCCTTCAGAGCAGTTTCTATCTCTTAGGTGGCTTTCAAACTCTCCTTTCGCCAGGATGCTGAGTTTTCTAAGACCACCCTCTTTAGTTTGGGGTGTGTGTGCGTGTTTTGCTTCTGTCTAGGGGCCTTCCAGGTGGCGCTTCTGAGCAGTGCTTGGTCAGTTGGGCCAGTGGTTCAGTGCCAGAGCCCAAGAGTATGGTGCTGCATGGACTCTGTGGTGCCAGGGTCACCGGGGCCACCCCAGCAGTGCTTGGGGGCTTCCAGGCTATACCCCGCTGGTGCCTGGAAGGTCGTGTGATGCTGAGGATTAAACCCAGGTCTGGCGTATACACAGCGTGAGTTCTGACTGTTATCTGATCTCTCCGAGCCCAGACTGCCTTCTTTGAAGGAAGCATTCTAGAGCCACCAGGGCTGCTGCTGGTGTGCACGGCACCATCGTGCCAAGGACAAGGAATGCTGTCTTTAGGGGAGTGGGTGAGGAGCAAGCTACCCTTCTTTGGGAGCACCCAGGGCCCTGTGGGGTGCACAGTTCAAACAGGGTATAGGCAGTGTACCACCATCCACAGCTGCTATAGTTTCACATGCGTGGAAACCACTCAATAAGATTGCCTCGCTGCTACCTGGGAGCCTGGAATATTTATCCTCGGTGCTTGGCGGTCCAGTGAAGGGACTGGAAGACAGACATCATCTACATGCAATCCCACCTTCAGCCAGCTGGGGGCACTGCAGGCACTCCCAGGGAGGCGCTTTAGTGGTGACTTTGCTTGCTCCTAGCCACTCCCTGCTGCCAACGCCTCCACTCTCACTCTCACTCTGTCCGTTCATTTTTTACTATGTTCCTCCATCTATGGGGAAAGGGGCAGAGGGTGGTGTGCTCTGTGTGGATCCAAATGCAGGGGAGAAAGCGCAGAGGCAGATGTGAGGGGCGTGCAGGCTGGAGGGCAGGTCTGCAGGAGTGGGAGAGGGGTGTGGGGCAGACCAGACAGAGCACAGAGCTGCCATCCCACTCGCCAGCTTCTCCAGCCGTGAGACGGGGAGAGGAAGGCGTGAGTTCTAATCCCCAAGGTCCCATGTCAGGGACCCCCTGAGGTGCCCTAAAATACACCCATGCAGGTCGTCTTCTTCTCCCTTGCAGAGAGCTCACACAGCTCCTTCTATGCCCAGCTGTGACCCTCTGCAGAACAAGGGCAGGCAGGAGTGTCCAGAGCCCAGGAAGGCGAGCAGACACCATAGAGGGGAGCGGTGACCACAGGGACCTGGATGTGGGGCAGGGAAGGAGGAAGAAAGGCCCTCTGGGACCTGACCTTGGCTGTGAGGACTCAGCAATGACAGGCATGCCAGGTCTGGCAGGGTCGTGCAGGATGGTAGGTGCAGAGAGTCCAAGGTGGAGGAAAAGAGAGAAGACCAAGGATGTGGTTCTCCAGGTGAGCAGTGTTGGGGCAGAAGCAAAATGTTGGGCTGAACTTTTGCTGTTAAGATCTGGGGCCTCTGGGAGTCCATTCCTGGAGCCAAGGGCAGATGAGTATCTGGGGGAGCACTGTCAGGAAGTTTCTCTGCACAAAGCCACATACATGCACTGTCAGGATCCCTGGGCCAGCAGGAAGCACAGGGCTGGTGTTGAGCTCCTTGCCTGTGCCCCCAGCCCAGATGTTACAGGAATGCTCCCGGACTTAAGAACAGAGGGCTGGAGAGAGAGAACAGGGGAAAGGTACTTGCCCCATACGAACCCTGATTCAATCCCCAGCAGGGCATCGCAGGGGTCACTTCTGAGCGCTAAGCCAGGAATAGTCCCCGAGCACTGCTGAATGTGGCCCCAGTTTCTCCCTTTTTTGCCTCCCCACAAAAGAACTACCCCAGGGCTGGAGCGACAGCACAGTGGGTAGGGCGTTTGTTTGCCTTGCACACGGCTGACCCAGGTTCGAATCCCAGCATCCCATATGGTCCCCTGAGCACCGCCAGGAGTAATTCCTGAGTGCCTGAGCTAGGAGTGACCCCTGTGCAATGCCGGGTGTGACCTCCCCCTACCTTACCCCCCAAAAAAAGAACTACCCCAAGGAAACAAACAGGGAGTAAATGAGAAAGTCTTAGCCCAAATCACCTTTGATCTAGGCTGAGAATAGAAGACAGCTGTCCAGCACCTGCACCCCCAACCCATGTCTGGGTCAGAATCACCACCTTTGTTTTTGAGGAGGTTCTGGGGGGGTGCTGGGAGGGTACAGCCAGCAGTGCTCAAGGCTTACTCCTGGATCAGAACTCAGGGATCACTTCGGGTGGTCTCGGGAGACTATCTGGGGTGCCAGGAATCAAACTCGTGTTGACTGCATGCAGGACAAGCCCTCTACCCACACTGTTCTATTCCTCTGGCCCTCAAAATCATCTCCAGCAGGTGGCCGGGCACAGCAAAGACTCAGAGAAAGACATTAGGCTGTGACCAGAGTGGACACCTGCCCTGGGTGGACAGTGCCAGATGTCACCGAATTTAGATCAACTCCAGGACACCTATCCTCACCCCCAGAGGCCTAGCAACAGCCACCGCTTCCTTCCAGGTCTGCCCTCTGGAAGCAGGAAAATGAGATGCTGGAAGCAGAGAGCTGAAGTGAAGGTGCAGTTAAGCTGCGGGTTTCCAGGGAGCCGCCTTTAATAAGCATTGACAGCCCGGGGCAACGAGAGACACAAGAGTCCAAATTCAATTATTGAAACCATTAAGGAGCAGCTCAGGTCTGGAAAAAAGCTGGCAGTGGCTGGAATGAAAGGCCAGGAGTCCTGGGGGCAGACAGCACCATCTGAAAGCGTGAGTGAGGAGCAGGGCCTGGAAGGGGGCACCGATTATTGTCTTACCAGCGGCTTAGTAGGCGGCTGTGCACACCAGCCCCAGGCCTTGCACAAATGCTGCAGTGCGGGGACTGAGGAGCTGCAGCTACGTGCTGGGCCCCTGGAGCCAAAGTGTTGCTCCCCCTTGCAGTATACATCAGAAGAAATCAAAATCAGCAGGAAGTCCAAACCCAATCTGGATCCAGCATGCTAAAGCTATGCCGCGGGTGTGCACCTGCCGACCCAACCGAAGATGGAAATACTGAAATGCCGAAATCCTTCCTAATAGTTGCTAGAGCTCCGCAGAGCCCCCCTCCACCGTCTTAGATGCCCTAGACTCTTCCTCTTCCCTCAAACTGGCAAAAGGTGCCTCAAGGGAACCTTTCACCTGGTTGGTGATACCCCAACCAGGCTGGTTTGGGTAAGATAACCGGCTTGAGGACTCAGAGCAGTTAATGGCAGGGCTGCAGCTGTGTTTGCCTCATGCCAAGACCGCTAGCTCCTTGCCCTGTGGACATGGGGCCTGCATGGAGATGGCGAGAGAAGTTCTACCCGTGAGTTCACTGGCGAGGCAGCTCGCGTGGGCCATCCTGGAGCTCAGATGCTGTGGCACAGGGAGTACCACATTCCTATTCAAGCCTTTCAAAGAACTAAGGAGGAGTCAGGGTCAGGGAGACTCAATGCCGAGCACATGCCTCTCTGCACGGGAGAGGCCCAGGTTTGATCTCCATCCCCACTACACTTGGGGGCTGCCCTGCCAGGAGTGACCCCTGAGCACAGAGCCAGGAATAACTCACCCAAGCACAGTTGAGTGTCCCCCAAACACTGCACTCCCCCCCCCAAAAAAAGAACTACAAAGGATTTGAGTCAAGCATTTTCAACCCCTCCTGAAATACCTCCAAACACCCCCAAGTCCTCTGGAACCCAGATTGAAGACCCCTACATTGACTGAGCCAATGCCTATGTGGCTTCTCTATTGTTTGGGGTTGCTTTGGCATGGCCCAAGGAGAGGGGGGTTGTTTCAACAGAGACTGCAGCTGCTAACACTGATCTGGCTCTTTACAAAAGCGCCTGCTGACCTCTGGATAAAGGCAAACTTCCTGACCCACTCCCCTGATGGAGAGAGACCCACTCATGCTCCTGAGCCCCAGAGGCCAGGTGGGAGAGGGGGCGAGGGGAGAGGGGCAAGCAGACAGGGACTCCGTGAGCACCTGCAGAGCATGCAGGCACTGGCTGAGCAAACAGCTGCTCCAGGCATCCGAGAACTTCAGATGTCAAGTTTTGATTTTTTCCCAGTGACCCATGGCCTGTTCTTATTTGCAGGGCCCTTGACACTCACATTTGACATCCGTGTTCCCTCCCCAGCCAGTCGGGGAGGGCAGGGGGAGTAAGGTCCCTGGCTGGGTGGGGGCTGCAGCCGCTGGCAGTCTGCCACCTGCTTAGTGTGCTGTCATTCTTGGTTCATCAAGGGCCTCTCGGGGCCTCTTGGGAAGTGACAAGTGTCTGTAGATGGATGGGCCTTAGCTAAATATTAGTCTTGGATAAAGTGAAGTGCCTAGTGTTGACTTAAGGGCTCTGCTCTGCTCTAACGGGTCAGCCTGATGCTCTCTGGGGAAGCAGGAACCAGGTCTTCCCAAAAGGAGTCGCAGTCAGGGCATTTGCTGCCTCCGAAGTTACTGCTCTAGAGAGGAAGGAAAGGTGGACTGGCCACTTCCGGCGTAACCGAGAGCAAACCCACTAACCCGCATGGTGAATGGTGGACCGGGAGAGATCTGCAGATGGAGAAAATCCCCGAGGCCCAGGCGCCACCACGAGAACAGCACGAACAGAGGCTGGGGAGAGAGCTCAAAGGCAAGTGTGTGCATACTTTGCGTGCCAGAGTCCCCTTCCAGCCCTGGGCATTGCAAGATGCCCTGAGCACTGCTGGAGGCAACCTCTGAGCATCGCAGGTGCTCCAACCCCCATCTCTACCCAACACACACACAAAGAAGAGCATGGAGGGGCGAAGCTGTTGCAGTGTCACTGCTCCAGCGCAATACTCTTCCCTGCTAAGCCCAGGCGCGGCTTCAGAGCCTTCTCAAGCCACCCTCGTAGGCAGCGACTATCAGGGAGTGGGGCGGAGTTGGCAGGAACAATGAAACCCTCCTGGGGTCAAGTACTGCTTTCCAGGGGTCACCAGAGGCCCTGGTGCTCCTGATCTTAAGCTATGGACTACCTCTGAGCATGCAGGGGCTCTCCTCAGGTCGGCAGAATAGAAGAGGGCGTTCCCTCAGAAGCAAATACCACCTACTACCCTCTCCCGCCAGTAGGTGGCACTGCAGACCAGATTCTTTGTGGTGTTACCGATTTTTACATTTTTCACTGTGCTACTTGCTGCTGTGTGGATCTGCAATTAGTTTAGATGGAATGGACTTACAGTGCTCTAAAAATGTTTGTTAAATATGTGTGTGTGCATGCGTGTCTGTGCATATGTGTATGTGTGTGTGCGTGTGTGCATGCATGTCTGTGCATATGTGTATGTGTGTGTGCGTGTGTGCATGTGTGTGTATTCATGCATATGTGTGTATGTGTGTGCATGCATGTGTGTGTGCATGTGAGTGTGTGTTCGTGCATGTGTGTGTATGTGAGTGTGCATGTGTGTGTTGTGCTGTAGAGATAGCTCAGAGGGCTGAGTGCCGGGTGCATGAGGTTTATCTCCTGGCACTGCAAAATGCCCTGGGTACCATCAGGAGCAAATCTCAAGCAAAGAGCCAGAAGAAGCCCCTGATCGCTGCCTGGTGTGGCCCTCAACAACAACAAAAAGTACCTGTGTAATGAGTGGTTGCCTGAGGCTCGTGCCAAACCACGTTGATGAATGAGCTCGAGAGTTTCCGAAGACAGGCGTCCATTTGTGGCTTTCTCACTCTCGGCATTCTTCGTGCAGTCATGGAGGTGCTGAACCAGTCGACTGTATTCCTTGTCAATGTTGTCAAGGACGGCATCTTCCCACATTGCCGCAATAGTGCCAAAGAGCTCCCAGTTGGTGGTCATTCTGGGAGTTCCCTTCTAGTCCCTGATGCTCCATTTGCTCTCAATGGAATGAACATCTCCGAATGCAGCAGCTATGTGTACCTGGGTAGAGAACTCAACATGAAGAACGACTTTGCCAGAACTGCGCAGGAGGAAGAGAGCAATGTGGAATGCCTTCAAGAGCATCGAAGAAGTGGTTAAGAGGATGAAGAACCTCCGACTCCGGGCACATCTTTTTGATTCCACCGTTCTTCCTGCACTAACGTACTCCTCAGAGACCTGGGCCCTACACAAACAGGATGAGAATGCTATTCGGGTATCCCAAAGAGGAATCGAAAGAGCTATGCTTGGAGTATCACGTCTCACTCAAGTGAGAGAAGGAATCTGGAGTTCTGACCTCCGTCGATGGTCAAGAATAAGGGACGCTGTCTCATTTGCCAAGACATCAAAAATCAGATGGGCTGGACATGTAATGTGATTCAGAGATGACCGCTGGACTAGAGCTGCTACCAACTGGATTCCACGGGACATCAAAAGACTGTGTGGCCACCATCTCCTGGGCACCTGCACATATGTAGCTCAGGGGCTGTGGAGGTCAGGCCCCTCCTGCTTCTCCCACTTCCAGCAACGAGACTCCTCATCTCTGCCCTTCAGCCCTCTCCCCGCAGCCTTGGAAAGGAAGATCCGTGCCAGGGCTTCCCTTTGGACTGATCCTGCCTCACTGTCCCCATTTGTCTCTTTCTTCCCCCTGATAGTCCCAGGGTTGACAGGTATAGCAGTTGGGCCGATTGTGTGTGGCTCAAATACTGTTGAGCCGTTCACACGGTGACATATGTTGAGGCATTTACAAAACCTGCCATCTGTACCCAGCTGCCCTGGCCATCTCCTGACCTTGACCACGAAAAGCTGCCTGTGCCCTGCCCCCAGGCTGGTGCAGTCCCGGACTGGGATTCCTTCCTCCGTTGTGTGTTGTAATCTGGCCCAGAAGCGACTCACCCTTGGCCTTGATAGAGAAGTATCTCCCGAAGGGGTCTTGACTCATAGGCCTTTGGGGTGTGATGTATGAAAGGAAAATCAGCCAGTTTTCAGCTACCTTTGCAGAGGATGTGACTCTCATAGACAAATGTACGCTATGCAGGCTGGCGTCATTTGACCCACACTCTTGGCCTGGGGTCAATTCACTTCCAAGACCCAGTTCAACATTTGGGTCAGCCTTAGGGGTAGGGGAAGAAAAGGCTCCAGGCTACCATGCAGCTACCGCTGAGTAGGAAATCAGGAGGGATCTCCAGATACCTAGATGCCTGGGTGAAGATGCAAACGCAGATAGCCCCACAGGAAACATTAACAGCAAAGAGGGTCAGCAGGGGTTCGTGGGCAGCATGAAGCATGGTCTGATGGGAAGTGCAGGCTAAAGGCACCAGGTTTTCAAGCCCATTTTTCAAGAGAAACTTTTATGTATCTGTTCTAGTTTGGGGGCCAATTCTGGCGGTGCTTAGCTGGCCATGCACTCAGAAATTACGCCTGGCGATGCACTTAGGAATTACTCCTGGCCATGCACTCAGGAATTACTGTTGATGGTGACCACATGGGGTACTGGGGATTAAATCTGGGTTGGCCATGTGCAAGACAAGTGCCTTAACCCCTGTACTATCTTTCTGGCCACCCTCACTGACTCTTTCCTCCTGCACCACAGTCCTTCTCCACAGCTTACCCAACCTGAGCCAATCGCATAGCATGTGCCCACCGCGTGCCCATCACCCTCCTTTCTCCCCCACTCCCCTAAGCTCTGTCTGCTTGGGCTCATCTTAAATGCAACTGACTCCACAAGGCTTCCTCATGATGGTTTCACAAAGGACAGATCATTTCCTCCCTGAAATAATATTTAGGCCCGTGGCCCTTTCTCCCACATCCTGAAGGAGAATCTTCAGCTTCATTTTGGGGTCACTGTGCCTTAAGTGGATGTCATAAGAGTACTGATGACTTAACGCTCGCATTCACAGTTGATTAGAACTGGGCCAATCGTTTGAGTCAATGCTACTTTCTGAACTGATAGCAACATATTTTTACAATCTTTCTTCATAAGATCACCAAAGTCTCACAGCAGCCTATCTGCGTGGGAAAGCAAAGGTTTAAGACTCTTGGCTGTGTATTAGTTAACTATGTATTAGTTATCTAGTGCCATGTAACAAATTGCCCCAACACTTAGCAACTTAAAACGATTGTTTTCTCATGGTCTCTAAGGAGCAGGCATGGGGGACACTTCTTGCTCATGGAACTCAAGAGGTCCAAGACATCAACTGAAGCTGAGGACACCTGAAGACTTAACTGGGACCAGAGGAGCCTCTTCCAAGATGATGCATCTCTGAGATGTTGCCAGCAGTCTCAGATCCTGACACGGGGTACCCGAGGAAGCAAAGCATTTCAGTTTGAAAATACACTACAGGGTTAGTACAGTACAACCTTTAAGATACATACCCTGGAGCCAGAAGACAAGCTTAAATCGAGTTCTGTGACTTATACCCATGGCTCTTAGGTGAGTCAACTCACTGAGTCTCAGTTTTCTTTGCTCTCAAATGGGGTTAATAATAGCACCTGCTTTATAGGTTTATTGTGAGTAGTAACTGAATTGATTTGGACCAGCGTGTACTCTACATGGAGTACATAGAGTGTACATATGAAGCAGTGCATTTTCTGTTAAATAACATGTTGAGAAAATGGCATGTGGATTGGTCACTTTATCCCTTGAATTATGTGCTTGTAAAAAAAATTTTTTTAAATGAGTTTAGGGGTTGGAGAGGTAATACAGTAAGTAAGTGAGGCATTTGCCTTGCACGTGGTTGACCTGGGTTTAATCCCCGGCACCACATATAGTCTTCTGAGCCCTACCAGGTATGGCCCCTAAGCACAGAGTTGAGAATAAGCCCCGAGCAAGCTGTGGAAGGCTGAAAACAAAACAGAAACAAACAAAAAGAAATGAGTTCTTGGTAAGTAAAACTGACCAGCAATAAGCAAAAGACAAGAGCGAGAAAGAGAGAGAACAGAGAGCTCTCACGTCTCTGGAAGCTGGAAAGGGAAGGCCAAGAAGTGAAAGACACCCACAGTCTCTCTCGCTCAGGGACACTTCTACGGGGCCATGAGGTTTCCCAAATCCAGTCCCAGAACAGGTTAGGAGGTAGGGGACTTGGAAACGGCCGTGTGTGGGATCTGGTCATTCAACACCTGGCCAGATGTGAGTATTGGAACTTCGCCTCTCCCTCTGCCCAGCATAGAAGGCAACTACCCGGCACCCTGCACCCCTTACCCAGTCGGAGATAGAATTACCTCCTTTTTTTGTTCGTTTTTTTGTTTGGGGGTCTACACCCAGAAGTGATCAGGGTTTACTCTGGGCTCTGCGATCAGGGATTACTTCTGGCAGGGTCAGGGGACCTTATGGGGCACTCAAGACCTGGGCTGTGGCCTACAAACATCAGGCTGCATCCCTGACTCCACTGGTCTCTCAAACATTGCAAAAACTTCACAGTAAGACCAAGACATCACAGAACTCAGCTTCCAGGACATTCCTGAGTAGGTGCCCCTGGGGCTCCTGAGAGACTGTGCTGGAAGGAAGCAGTGAGGGTACACACGTCTCCTTTCCCCTGATGAGTGAGATGGTGGGAACTTCAGATTGAAGGACAAGGAGGAGCATTTGGGTGTGGTTTGACCTAAAGGCAGGGAAATGGTTCAGATACACCCAGAGGCCCCTCACCAGCCCAGGTTACTGGGAGTGACTCATGGGAGCAACCTCCAATGGGCCCCTGTTCACTCACACCCGTGAGCTTGGTCTGTGCCGGCTTCAACCACACGTGTAACTTTCACAAATAACATTCTACCAGTTAGAAGGAAATTTTGAGGCATGGTTTTTAAGCAGACCCTTCTTCCCAGAGGTAAATAAAGGAGACCCCTGAACCCCACTGTTTCTGAACTGGGCAGAGGAGGAGGTGATAGAGTCAGTCTCACCACATTTCATTGAGAGGAAAGCTGAGAGAGAGAAAGAGAGAGAGAGAGACAGAGACAGAGATACAGAGAGAGGCAGACGGAGAGGGAGATAGAGAGGAGAGACAGCTGCCAGGTCTGACTCTGAATTCAGCGCCATCCCCCCTGAGCCCCACATTTCTCCCTGACTTCATCTTAATCTCCTCAATCTCATTCTCCTGCAAAGTCCCCTAGACTCTGAGGAGAGCCAAGTGGTTTCACTGTCACCTGAAGAGAAAGCACCCATATAGGTGTGAACCCGTCACCTGCTCGCTGGGAGGGTGACCTTGGCAGAGCTTTGCCCTATGCCACTGCCAGGAAGGGGGTGATGTGGTTTTGCTGCACAGAGACTCACCACAGGGGTGTCAGCCACAGCCGTGGCACTGCGGGATGACGGCCACTCTCCTTGCCCACCTGCAGGGACCAGGTCGCAGGTTCCTGCTTTCCCTGTGCTGCGCCCGTGACTGGGGTGCCACACCTGGTTATTTTGGCTTGCATGGACAACCTTTGCCCTAGACCTGAGCACCATCGCCTGCAGCCTCCGACCCTCCTCCCAATGCCCCAACCTGTGCCCTCTCCCCACACCTGTCACGCTCCCGCCTCACACATATGCCACCTGCCTCTTTCCCACACATGTGCCATATGCCTCCTCTCCACACACAGTCACATGCCTCATCCCCACACACGTGCCACATGCATCCTCCCTACACACATGCCACATACCTCCTTTCCACATATGTGCCACATGCTTCCTCTCTACACACATGCCACCTACCTCCTCTCCACACACGTGCCACCTGCCTCAAATCAAATCAAATCAAATCAGAACAACAGCAACAAATAAATCTTTTACTGCTTCCAATATTTTTGTAGCCCCCACATTTTGTGAGATGGCCCCTCTTGGGTCATCACCCAAGTTTTTGAGACCAGAGCCTGGAAGACCTGAAGTGACAGCCTCTGGGCCAGGCTCTGGCAGCCCGGCCTCTTGGGTCATGGCTGCATCCATCTCACGCTTCTCATTGCATAGTGTGGGGAGAGAAGCGTGGCTTCCTGTCAGCACCAAGGGGACATGGTGGACACCACATTGGCCAGAGTCAGAGATGAGGGACAGCCTCATCTGCCCAAGCCAGGTGCTGATGTCCATGGTCACTTCCCATCCTCCCAGCCTTCAACCCAGAGCGAAATTGGCATTAAGAAAACCTCAGGGCTGGAGTGATAGGACAGAGGGAAAGGCATTTCCCTTGCATGTGGCCCACCCAGGTTCAACCCCTGGCATCTCGTATGGTCCCTGAGTACAGAACTGGAGTAACCCCTGAGCATCGCCAGCTTGAGGTCCAAAATAAATCTTAAAAATTAAGAAAAAGTACTTCAGGGGCTAGAGAGGTAGAACAGTGGGTAAGGTGCCTGTTTTGCAGGTTTAATCCCAGGTTTGATCTCCAGCACCACTTACGCCTGCCTGCCCTCCCCCCTAGCCCCCATCACCCCTGTAAGACCCACCAGGAGAGATTCCTGAGTACTGAGCCAGGAGGAAGCCTTGAGCACTGCTGGGTGTGACCAAAAATAGCAAAAAATGAAGAGGGGAAAAAAAAGGAAAGGAAAAGTGTCTCAGAGACTCATACTAGGCCGGAACCCCAAGTCCTAAGCCAATCTCTGCTGCTCGCTTTCCTTTTCTGGACCTCCGTTTCTCAATCTGCACAGGGGCTCTCGGGTGTGGCTGGCCTGGATGGAAGCGTGTGTGCGGAAGGCTGTTTTCTCCTCCAGGCCGGGGAGATGGTACAGCAGGTAGGGCTTGCTGTGCACAGGGCAGATGTGGGTTTGTTCCCTGGCACCCCACATGGTCCCCCAGCTCTGCCAGGAGGGATCCCTGGGCCAGGAAGAAGCCCTGAGCACCACCAGATGTGGCCCCAAACACAAACACCGCAGGAAGGGCCACTCCGGAGGAGTTGATGCAGGAGGCAGGAATACACGGTAGCAGTGTGTTGAGGCCAGGCTGCGTGAAGGCGCCCTGGGAGCACACGAAAGCTGGCGAGGTTCCCAGACAGGGACTTGGGCTGGGCTTTGAAGGCAGAGTAGAAGTTTTTCACATAGGGAAGGTGTCCGCAGCAGACAGAAAACAGAGCCTCCAAAGCCCGAATCTATGAGACATGGCAGGACAGGATGGAGGTTAGGGCTGTAGTGAGAGCGAGCGAGCTGAGCCTGGCCCAGCAGGGACCTCAGCGAAGAGCTGGACATCGGCCCGCCCCAGAGCGCTGCAGAGGTGGTTGTTGGCTCCGTCTCTTCTCGGCTTTGCTCATAGATGGGGAGGCTGGAAGCCAAGGTGCCTCTGCCTGTTGGTGGGTGACACCCAGGACCAGTCTCTCCCCCACTGCACCCTCCACGGCCATCTGAATCTTAGGTGCATGGAGTCCTAGGTCCTCCCCTGCCCCTGGCGTCCGTGTCCGGCTGGTACTGTGTACATATGATGGACGAGAAATCTGCGAGATTCCAGACAGGCCAGAGTGTGGGAACCAGGACAGATGCTGCTGGCTCCGCCCCAAGCCTGGGGCTCCTGGGGAGTCTCTGGGCGCTGCCAAGGGGGCCCTGGAATGTGTCCGAGGCCTCTGGCTGCTTCCGTGGCTGGGCCCCCCTCCCCCTGTCAGGGCCTGGGAAAGTCAGGGGGTTCTGAGCACTCACTCCAGCCCTGGGAGCCAAGGGGCGGGGGGGGGGGGGGGACGGGCTGAGCACAGGAAAGTGGGTAAGGATCACCCTGAAGGTTGGTCATCTCAGTCTGCAGCTCTTAGGCCACCCAAGCTGGCCCTAGACGCCTGTAGAGAGTAAGACCCTCATGAGCTCTGCAGGGCCACATTCCCTGGAGAAGGAACTTGGGTGTGTGAATGTGAGTGTGTGTGTGTGTGTGTGTGTGTGTGTGTGTGTGAGAGAGAGAGAGAGAGAGAGAGAGAGAGAGAGATGAACAGACACAGACAGATGGTACTGCTCCCCACCGCGCCCCCGCGCCCCGGGTAGCTGCGGGCCGCCTGTCCCACACATGTGGCTCTAGCAGCTGCACATTCCGTCAGCCACCAGCTGTGGCAGCAGCTGGGGAGGTGGGGAGTGAGTGCTGATGGGTCCCCGGGGAACAGGGGAGGAGGGCAAAGGGAGGACAGGAAAGGCCTGGGATGAACAGGGGTCAGGAAGGGGGTGAGCCCAGAGGCGCTGCGTGTTCTCAGGAAGAGATCCGGAGCAGCCAATGGGTGCTGAACGTGGGGCATCTGGCCTGGAGGTGGGGGTGTGGCACAGAGAGGTTGAGGATCCTGGTCAGGGCCCGGCTTAGAGATGGACCAGGAGAATGAGGCTCTGTGATAGGACCTGGGGGATCTGTAGGTAGTGCTCAAAGGGTGCTGAGTCACCCAGGAGAAAGTTGCTTGGTTGCTGCTGTCTGCACTACTCACCAGACAGTCTGGTGCTTCTTCCCTCACTGCAGGCCCAGGAGAATGCGTGTTATAAGCCCATTTGACAGATGCGAAGACCAAGGCCCAGAAAGGCCTGTCTCAGGCTCACCTCCTGCCTTGCTCTTTCTGCCTTCTGCCCCTCTCTGGGTCTCAGTGTCCCCAGACACAAAAAGGAACCAGGCTCTATGGAGAGAAGGCTGCACGCTCGCCACCTCTCCCCAGGCCGGGGCCAGGAGGCTACCAAATGCCTGCTGTGCTCCCAGGGGGCAGCCACCCCCGCTGGGCATCAGGAGCCCCCATTCCCCTGGGGAGCATGGGGAGAGGGCAGGGAGCCAGACTGAGACAGACCTGAATGACTGCACCCACCCCTGACACCTCCGTTCCTGACATTTTTTCTTCCAGGAACCCTGAAACCCTTAACCCACCCCTCCCGCCCTGGCCTCTCTCCACGTTCTCCTGCTTGTCCCCTGGGTCTCTCAGACAGCAGGGCACGTTGGACTCTCCCTATTCCCATGTGCCCTTGGTTTCTGTCCCCTTCATCCATGTTGTCTTGGATTGACCCCTCTCCCATACCCCTCTAAACCACCCCCTCTTGTCTAGCTTCCTGCAAGAGTGGCCTCGTGCATTCTAACACTGGGGTGCCAGCTCCCTGGTTTTCAAGGCAGGTATTTATGCCACTGAGCCCTCCCAGGGTCCCTTGTGCAAACATTAACCAAAAATGTTAAAGGCTAGGCAGATCCCTATGTGCCCAAAACTTTTCTAGCCACTATGCAGCAAACCGTTGACAATTAAATAATTCTGGGGCTGGAGAGATAGAGTACAGTGAGTAGGGTGTTTGTTTTGCTCATATTCAACCCAGGTTTGATACCCGGCATCCCACTTGGTCCTCTGAGACCATCAGGAGTAATTCCTGAGCACAGAATCAGGAGAAAGCCTTAACCACCACTGGATGTGGCCCCAAAACAACAATAAAAATATTCAGAGAGAGAGACAGGGAGAGAGAGAGAGAGAGACAGACAGACAGACACACAGACACACAGACAGACAGACAGAGACAGAGACAAGAGACGGAGACAGACAGAGAGACAGAGAGACAGAGAGAAAGACAGAGAGAGAGAAAAGGAAAAGGTTGGTGGGGGTGGCGGGAAGGAAACTGGAGGTATAGGTGGTGGGAAATGTACACTGGTTAATGGTGGGGTATTGGAACATTGTCAACTGAAATCCAATCATGAACAACTTTGTAATGATATATCTCATGGTGATTGAATAAAAAAATAAAAAATATATTCCTAGGGGCCAGAGAGATAATACAACTATGAACATAGTTGACCTAGGTTCAATCCATGGCACCACCTGATCACAGAGCCAGGAGTAGGCCCCAAGCACAGGTAGGTATGGCCCTAAAACCCAGGAAAATTAAAAGCTTTCTGTCCTCAAGCATGTCACCAACGCCATGGAAGCCTTTTCATAAACGTTTCATTGAGTGGCGGCTTCCTGCTCTCTATCCATGATTCCCCAACTCAAAACTAAGAGAACGCAAAAGCACCCAGACTGGTCTTTCCCTCCAGTGATTGATTCTTTGCCATCACACTTAAGCCTCTCGAGTGAGTTTATTCTGATGGCAAGTATCTGTCGTTTATGTACCACAACCAAGCCTGGTGCCAGCTGCTAGGGATTCAGCCGTGAACCGAATAGGCAAGTGTTTGTTCTCGTGTGGGCACAGCCAGCAGCCAATTCCTCCCAGATGTCTGCAGTGCCATCTATGAGACAAGCAGGTGCTTAAAAGAAGGTAAACGGGCAGGGGGGGGGGGAGGGCATTGGAGTGATGAGGGCTAGCTATTCTGGATGGGGGAGGGGAACAGGGATGAGGAGACTCCTCGCTGAGGACTAAGATTCTCAGCAAAGGTTGGAATGGAAAGGCTGATTAACTGAGGTCTAGGGGGCCAGGATGACAGTGGCAGGAGGCATAGACATAAAGGCTGTGGGGGGCAGGTGACATAAGGGATAGCATGACAAAACGGGAAACAGGAACCCGAGAGAGAGTACAGCAGGTAGAGTGCTTGACTCACATGTGACTGACACAGGTTCATTCTCCAACATCCCACACGGACACCCCCATGCACACCGAGCCCCCAGGAGTAAGTCCTGGACACTGCCAGGTGTGACTTAAAACCCCACTTTAAAAAAAAAAAAAAAAAGCATGATGCATTGGCGTACCGCAGAAGGCCCAGGCGGCTCAGTGAGCAAGGCTGGAAGTGGTGGGGACAATGTGAGAAGACGTCAGAGGCCAGGGCCTCAGGTGACCAGGCTGCCTGAACTGATCCATGTCATTTTTATTGTCATCTCCTTTCATACCCAGAGATGCTCAGGTTCTAATGCTCAAAGATGCCATTACCCATGGGAAGGCCTTGCAAACAGGTGGTACTCAACTCTGAATGTGATTCTGAGACCATGAACAGTCTAGAGTAGGAAGTCACAGGACCTGGTGGACATTCTGTGGGATCATGTTGATCACTGCCCCTCTGCCTTTGCCGTCTCCTTTGGCAGCTTTTTCTCTTTGTTTAAATCATGGAATCTCTCTAGACCCAAGGCTCCTGGGACAGTTCCTCCTCCAAGCATAGTTAGTACCATCTAGAAACATTTAAAGTGTCACAACTGGGGCACATACACTGAAAGTTAGTGGGTAGAGGCAAGGATGCTGCCAAACGTGTTAAAATGCACATAGCACTCCCACCCAATAAAGAATTTTCCAAAACATCAGCTTAGACTGAAGTTAAGAAAACCTGCACTTGGTTAGTTCAGGATAATCTAATGGAACCTGTATATACAATCAGAAAAATTTCAGCCTGAAAAGATAGTTCAACAGACCAAGCACATGCTTTGCTTCTAGGAGGTCCAGCACTGCATGGTCCCCAAGGATCCCCAGGAGCACAGAGCTTGGAGTCGCTCCTGAGCATCACCAGGTAGGACTCCAAAACAAAACTAAAATTTCTTGTAGTCAAAATTTTTAAATCTAAAAATAAATAAGGGAGAAGTTAATACAGGGGCTAAGACACTTGCCTTGCATACAACTGATCCCTTGACCAGCCCACATGGTCCCTCAACACTGCCAGGGTCACACTAAGCCAGAAATAGCCCCTGAGCACCTCCAGAGTGGCCCAAAAATGCAAAAAAAAAGAGAAAGAAAGGAAGAAAGAAAGAAAGAAAGAAAGAAAGAAAGAAAAAAAGAAAGAAAGAAAGGAAGAAAGGAGACAAGCTAAGTTAAATTTGTTGCTCTCTATTTTTTTGTTCAATGTGTACAAAACAGTATATTTGAGCATGCAATCAAGATGAAAAATATCTGTCAGATGATTTTTTTTTTTAGTTTGAAGTCTGGCGTGTCACATTTACTATACAAAACAATTTAGACCAGTCACGTTTCAAATGCTTTAGGAACTGCATGTATCTCACAGCTGTTGGACTGACCCTAAAGCTCTCTGATCAGACTGGATAATGTTGCTCAATGTTTAAAAGCATATTAGATAATAGTACTTTATGGTTTATCTCTGGGACCAAAGTGCCCTGTTGAATGTCAACCCTTCCATTTACTACCTGTTCATCTTAGAATTATTCTACCACTTAGTGCTTCTGCTTTTCATTTGCAAAGTAGGGATCATATCAATCTTACCACTTCATAGAGCTGTCAAGATGAAATGAGTTAAGGCTTACAATATGGTTTCAAAGCGTTATGTAAACTTAAAAAAAAAAATGAGGTCACTTGTGTTTACTTGTCCCTCTTCCCTCCCTATTGTTGTTGTTGTGTTGACCAAGGGTCTTCACATAATTTAGCTGTGGTGCTCACTGGGAGTCAGGCACCAGGCTGCAGTGCTCACCTATTCTTTGCACTCCTCTAGCTGTGCATTGCCAGAAGTGGCACTCTTGGTTGAGGCACACGGATTATGGTTGAGGTGTTTGCTGGGGCCACAGCTCTGCTCACACATGTGATCACCAGGGATCTCACTTCCTGGCCACTGTGTCTTACATGTCACTGTTGCGGTGGTGCTTGCTGAGGTTACACACACACCCCTTTTGTTGTGGCACTTACACACATCTAGCTGAAGTGTGGCCAGAGATGGCTTGTGGCTCCAGGATCTGCAGAAAGCAGACCTGTGGAGCTCAGACAGCAGAGCTGCCAAGATCTCACTCTGCAGATAGGACTTGAACTCGTGCCCTGCGCATACAGGGCAGGTGCTCTAAGCTCCTTTGCTATATTCCTCTGGCCTCAGATGCAGGCTCTTTAGTCAAGTGCCTCCTACAGATGCATGTAAAGCTCACATGGAAGTTTTATGTCACATCCCTGACACCCCTCTGCACTTTTTTTTTTTTTTTTTTTTTGCTTTTTGGGTCACACCTGGCGATGCACAGGGGTTACTCCTGGCTCTGCACTCAGGAATTACCCCTGGCTGTGCTCAGGGGACCATATGGGATGCTGGGATTTGAACCCGGGTCGGCCGCGTGCAAGGCAAACGCCCTACCCGCTGTGCTATCTCTCCAGCCCCTGCACTTTTTTTTTTCTGGGTAAATTGTGTGCTTCCACTACTCTAAAAACCATTTGTTCCTAAGGACTTCCCAATGGACTTTCTAATAACATTATTACCCAGACTACTCTGTTCTGAGCTCTTCATCTCCTATTGAATTGTGAATACCACTTTGATGAGTCAGAGTAGTTCACATGAACATACCCACAAAGTGGCCCTGGATCTTCCCCACCACAGATCAGCTCCATGGCTAGTTCCTGTTACAGGAGGTAGATATCTGGGGGAGGAATCTAAGCCATAGTACAGCGGGTAGGGCATTTGCCTTGCATGTGGCCGACCCAGGTTCAATTCCCAGCATCCCATATGGTCTCCCAAGAACTGTCATTCTGAGTTCATAGTCATGAGTAACCCTTGAGTATTGGCATGGGTATGACCCAAAAAGCCAAAAACAAACAAACAAACAGATATCTGGAAGCATAGATTGTGCCAGTTCTATCTTGGTTGAGGTTGAGGTTTCCCTCTCCTGGTATGTGCCTGCGGAGGTGATGTGAGAGCTGAGATCACGGAGAGGAGGGCATGGGGTATGGCTCTGGGTACTCCAGTGGGTACTCCATCTGTCTGTGCTTAACTGCTTGTGTGGGGAGCAGTGTGTGTCCAAATGTGCCTGTGTTCTCTGCCATGTGCTTGTGGACACGCGTAGAAGGGTGCACGAGAACTTTCTTTCCCACCACTGTAATCAAGTGTCCCCAAGCAGGTCTTGTGGTGGTAGTAACAAGGCAATTATCTTTGGCTGACCAACCCGATTCTCTAGTGACAAAGGGGCTCCCATGTGCTGGTAGCTGAGTCAAAAGGAAGACTTGACCCATCATATGAAGACCTCCAGCCCAAGGCCAGAGCGATGGTACAGCAGGAAGGGTGCTTGCCTTGCACGCAGCCAACCCAGGTTCTATCCCAGGCACCACATATAGTCCCCTGAGCTCTGCCAAGGGTGATCCCTGAGTGTAGAGCCAGGAGTAAGCCCTGAGCACTGCCGGATGGCTCCAAACTCCAAAACAAACAAGCCAAGACCTCGACAAGGTCCTCTCCCCTTTGCCGATGAAGCACACCTTGCTGGCCACTCCCAGTTCACCTCTTTGGAAACCCCACAGTCTTCTTTGAGCCTGGAGCCAGAGGGATCTTCAGAGAATCTCTAGGAATATTCTGCAGCCCCCTCCCTGGAGGCAGGGCAGCTGCTGGGGATGAACAGCCGAGTCTGTTTTGTATGTGTGGGAAAGGGTGTAAGAGAAGGAAGGCTGGAAGGCGGCTCCAGGCACCCTGCTGCAGGCCTGCCTCACCCCTACCCCCAACACCCTTGCACTTGGCCTCAGGGCACAGCTCCAACTTGGAGAGCTGCGGGAGGAGAGAGACTCCGGCCACCAGGCAAGTCAGCCCCTCGGGCACTACGCCGGGATCCCTCCTGCTTGGGAAGTGCAGCCACAGCTTCAGCTGTCCCTTGGGGGACTGACATCCGCTCTCACAGGCCTGAGCCTCGCCCCCCCACCCCCAGATTGCACTGGCTTCGACCCCGATGGGAGAGGCTGCTGAGATGCCCTATATTGCTTAGCCCACAGCCTCCCCCACCAGCCTCCGCGGGCAGCCCTGGGAGGCAGGAGCGCGCCGCCTCGACCTTTGCAGGGGTCTGCGGCATCACCCAGAGGCGCCGCCACAAACGGCCAGCACCCCGCAGTGAACCACGGACAGTGCTTCCCCCGGGGACCTCCAAGGCACCTGCCCAAGGCCACCCAGCGTGCGGAGGCCGGGGCGGCGGAGCGGAGCCGGACCTCCCAGCCGTCAGTGGGGGCGGTGACTGCCCGGGGCCTTCCCACGGCTCGGCCTGCGCGTCACCGCGGGGGCGAGGGGGCGCCGGGGCGCCCGGGGCTGCGGCGCAGGAAAGGGCCCTGGGAAAGGGCGGCGGCGGCGCCCCGGGGCGGGGCCGGGCGTGAAGGGGCGGGACCTGGCCGGAACTGGGCGGGACCTGGTGTGGGAGGGGCGGGGCCGGGCCGGGGCCGGGGCGGGGCCGGGGCGGGGCCGGGGCGGGGCCCGGTTTCCAGACCGGGACCCCGCAAGCTGCCGGCAGCGACCTGGCTGGCCTCCTGCGCTCGGCATGAAGCGACCCAGGGACCCGAGCGGCTCGGACAGCGAGTCTGACGGACCCATCGACGTGGGCCGCGAGGGGGAGCTGAGGTAAAGGCCGCGATGGGACTAGGTGCGCCGAGGGAGAGTGGTATGGGGAGCACCGGGAGGTCTCGGGGAGCAGGGACCTGCACAGCCCTGGAGCCGGCTATGCGCCAGTGCCCGGCAGGTGTGTGGGGGTGTGGGCGTGGGAGGCCTGGGCTGGGGTCAGGGGAGAGGAGGACCCTGTGCAGGCTGTGCGGTTACACACACAGGACCTGGGGTCCAGTCCGATGTGCTCTCCGCCCTCTGGGGTGCAGGGAAGAAGGAGAGTTCAGGTGGTGGCTGCCGTCCGACTGGTGAGCAGTCTTTCTGTCCAGGTGTCCGGATGCGACCATTTGCGAGATCTTTGAAAACCCTCTGGACGTGGGCGCCACTCCCCCCTGTCCTCAGCCCCTGCGAATCCGCTGATTTAGCAGAGTCGCCGTTCTTGCCAGTTTTGCACTGACCTGGGCAGAATCTCCATACTTGATTAACCCTTGTCTGGCTATCCCTATCATTTAAGTGTACCAAACTCTTTAGGTGGAGTTTGGACTTTGAGAATAGGCTTTTGGTATTGGAAAATGTAGTGGCAGGTTGCCCGGGATCAGTGAAGGGCTAGATTCCAATTCCAGGGCTTTGTACCACTCTGCTGCCCATGTATTTAACTCCATAGTTATTCTGGGGCCAGGGACATAGCTCAGAGGGCTGATGTACCTAATCTGTAAGCAGGTGGCCAGGGTGTAATCTCCAACATGGCATGGTCTCCCGAGATCATCATACTTAAAGGGGAGTAACCCCTGAGCATAGCCAGAGGGACCCAAATGCCAAAATAAACCCATCCTAATCATGTAGAGAATTTAATTTGTAATATCTATTATATATACATATATATTTATATATTCGTACCGGTGGAAGAAATGACTTCATGGCCCTGCGACTTCCTGGTCCTGTGAAACATCTGAGTTTCCATTTTCTCGCCTGTGGAATGAGTTTAACTAACAGAATAGACCTCCTGAGACTAATGGGAAAATCAAATGAGGAATGCCGGGATGAGCACAGCGCCTGAGCATATAAATGCTTTATTGGTGTCAGGCACCCAGACATGTGGTACCCAGAACCTGGATTGAGCATCAGGGGCTGACTGGGAATTTGAGGCCAATCTTGGGTCATTCCTGTCCCTTTCTCTGTCTGTTTCTTCATCTCGGGGCAGAGCTGGTGATGCAGCTCAGTGGCGGAATGCATGCCTGGTGTGCATGAGGTTCTGGGTTCGATCCCCAGTGCCAGGGCAAGGAGAAAGGAAGGGCCTAAGAATCTCCCTCGACTCAGTCAGACCTGATTCTGGTAGATTTGGAAGAGGAATGCAGCTCATTCTTAGGGTGTTCTTGAGGACATTTTATCATTTCAATCATTCCCAGTTGTCTTAGACCAGGGGGTCTATTATCCATCATAAATCTTCCATCACAAACCACAAAAATGCCACCAGCTTCCAATTATGTATCATTTATGATAGGAAGTGATAAGGCAGTAGATGTTCCCCTTGTACCCTGTATATTAAATTTGGGGGGTCATACAGTGCAACTGACCTACACTTATAATGTTAGCTTATTAATCCTGTTTGGTAGAAACTGCTGCGTATAGAAGTTCTCTGAGTCTGTGCCTCTAGAATCAGAAAGTAGAGAGGGGCCCCAAATTCAGTGTCATTGGGTCTTTGTGAGGCTGAGGCAAAAAAAGTGATGCCAGAGAGCTAGACTACTTCAGGCTGGTTTCTGTGCTCCAAGAATTAGCAGCCCACGTGGTGACCTATCAGGTCACAAAGCCCATGGGCAGGGTGAAAGAGAGGAGGAGAGATGGCCTGTCGCCTGTGAGGGCACCCAAGCTGGGAGATGTCATCTTGATGCCAGCAGGGAGGGCTTCTTGATGGTGGTGACAGTGGGGCTCTGACATAAAGGATCAGTGGGCACAATTTCCTCTGTAGCATTCTGCCCTTTTAGCCAGCGCCCAGTTTTGGAGACTGTGTAGATTCTTGGAGGAGCAGACCCCCTCAGAGCAGAGAAAGCCGTTGGACATCTGGCAGAGGCTGACTTATAGACCCCTCTTTGTAGCGCTCACCAAAGGACCCTCCCCCAGGCAGACATCAATGCTTCAATTCAGTTGCCTGCTGTGGCCCAGACCCCAGGCTGGGCGTGGGGGGCCCAGATGTAGCCTGCTCAGCCTCTGCCCTCAGGGAACTCAGAGAAGAAGAGCTTCATAGACAAAGAAAGCCAGATCAAGAGTGGCCAGGGCCACGGGACGGGGGAGCCAGGAACCCCCCACCCTGCCTCCTGTAAAAGGCAGGACTCAGAGACCCATATTCAGAGACTGAAAGAAAAGCCTGTGCCCCGTGGCCACTGCGGATGTCTGTCTGGTGGCCGCAGCCTGCCCTGGCCTTGCAACCCTCCCCACAGACCTCCACAGCTCTCCTACCTGAACCAGCCCGCTGCACAGCTGACTTCAGTCCAGAGACATGCCTGCCCTTCCCCCTCACAAGCATTTACAGAGCACCTGTCACATGTCACTTACTGGATTAGGGTCTCTGGGCTATTCCTGCATGCTTTAAGGCACGCAGGGACCTTGGAAGTCAGAGCGCCCTGAGTTTGGTTCTCACCACCATGAACTTGGGCAAATGTCTTTCCCTAGCTCTAAACCTCAGTTTTCTCCTGTCCCAAGTGGGGATGCAAATACCTACTTCATGGGCTTGTGGGTCAGGTTTGATGTGCTCATGTGTCATTTTTTTCTTTTTTAATTTTTTTAGGGTTTTGGGATCACACCCAGCTGTACTCAGGGCTAACTCCTGGCTCTGCACTCGGGAATTACTCCTGGCATGTAATAGGACTCAGGAGACCATAAGGGATGCCAGGCATAGAACCCATGTTGGCTGCATGCAAGGCATATGCCCTACCTGCTCTACTATCTCTCCAGCCCATTGCTCATGTATCTGAAGTACACAGCTTCCTGCGTTGGCACAAGAATGAATGCTGCTCCTGTAGGGGTCAATGAATGCTGTTCCCACAGGGTCACCCTTTTTTTGGGGGAATGTGTTCAAGAGGTATTTTGGTCTAATGAAAAGACTAGAAGTCTGAGGACCAGAAAAATAGTATAGTGGGTAAGGAACTTGCCTTGCACATGGCCAACCCAGGTTTGATCCCTGGCATCCCGAGTGGTCCCCTGAGCACCACCAGGAGTAACTCCTGAGCATAGCTACCCATGCACCCAGCCCCAAAGACTAGAAACCTGAAGACTGGGCCTATAACTGGGCATGATTTTTTTTTTGGGGGGGTCAGGGGTTACTCCTGGCCCTGTACTCAGGAATTACTCCTGGTGGTGCTTGGGGGACTGTATGGGATGCTGGGGATCAAACCCGGATTGGTCATGTGCAAGGCAAATGCCCTACCCGCTGTGCTATTGCTCCAGCCTGGGCATAATTCTTAACTGTGTCTCTGTCACTCACGCCACTTCTCAGATGGTTATTTTTCCTGTTGTAGAATAACGCTAGTAATACTTGAACTCATAAGGTTTATTGTGTAATACGTGAGGTGTGTGTGAAAGTGCCATCTAGATCATAAAGTACTGGCTATGAAATACGTCCAGTAGAATGACGAAGACGTGAGGTGCTCTGGAAAGAGCACTGGATTAAAAGCTGGTAGACTTGGCTCCAGGTCTAGAATTGCCTCTAATTTGCCGTGTGCCCTGGAACAGAGAGGTTCCTTCTGCTCTCTGATTTGACTCATTTTACAAATGCTTGTCCTGATCCCTTCATTGGGAACACTGTGATTCGGCCTCTGGCTGACGCAGGAGGAATGGGATCGGCTACAAAGGCGTCAAGGGGATCTCTCCTGGGGGAGCCAGGGTGAGTACTGAGGGTGGACAGGACTGGCAGCCAGACCACCTAGCAAGCTCTCCCCCTTTCCCAGGAGACCACCCCAGAATTCTGGCTCGGGACCACTTGAGGCCCACGGCGCTGACCTTGGTGGTCAGTGTGTCTCCTCTGGGTCTATAAAAATTGACCCTCTTTTCCAACTCAGACAAGACGCTCCCACACTCCCTCCCACTGGAGACAAGCTCAGGCTCAGCTCTTGGGAGCTTTGGGGATAAAGGACAGGAGGGCTATTCAGACAGACCGGAAATTGGAATTAGGAGGGAAAACAATGCTAAATTTGGGGGTAGAAGACATGAATTCCCATGCTGGCTTTGTTCCTTAGCAGCTTCGGAGGCTGGATGAGCTGCTCTAGCCCCCGGAAGCTCAGCATCCCCATCTGTTAAGTGGGCTTTCGTTAGGTGGGAGATATACAAAGTGAAGAAACTGTGCCATGAGGTTTGCTGGGAGGCCTGGGCACCTGGGGAGTCAGAGAATGTCACGGGGAACAGCCGACCTGAAGACTGGTGAGGGGGATGGCAGAACTGCCTGGCCCTGGAAAGGAGGTGTCAGCCTCCGACAGATGGTCCCTGAGGAGGGATCAGACTGAGAGACAGTGACGTGTGCAGTGCTAACCCAATACCCTGAGAGAGGCCTCATCCAGTTTGGGGGTGGGGAGGGTTACAAAGGCTTAGTGGACCTTGGTTTTGAGGGCTGGTCCCAAGTGAAACGTGGTAAACAAGCTGCCCTGCACTGCAGATCTCAGGATCTGGCCCTCAGAGCCCTGACCCGGCTGAGCCATCCGGCCCAGAAACTTTCCCCCTTCTCACTAGTCCTTTTTGTCTAGGGTTTTGGATGCGAGATAGACTTTTTCCAAGTGGCGTTAAACAGCCAGGGGCACAACAGTCAGATCTGATGAATGTTCATCTGTTTCCTCCTGCAAGTTTCTCTTTTGAGGAGTTGATGAAAGTGTTCCCAGTCCCCAGGGCCCAGAGGATAGGTACGTGGACTAGCTGTCCCGGAAGCCACTTTGCCCCCATTCCAAAGGTCTATCCATGTAGATACTTCATGTAGATCTATCCATGTAGATACTCCATGTGCTTGCCTCTCTGCTGTGCAGTGATGCCAGGGCAGGATGTCCAAAGCTCTTGTGAGGTTGGGGGCTGCAAGGGAAGGAAACAGATGCATGCCTGGTGCAGCTTAGAACTGGAGGGATAGACATTAACCAAATAATCAATGAATAGCAAGGCAAAGTAGGCTGTGTGGATGCTTGAATGAAGGATGCCAGGAGAGTTGAGACCAGGGGAGACCAGGTAGGAGGGATATGTCAGGAAGAGAGGTCAGGAGAAAAGAACAAAACCAAGCCCACATCTCCAGAAAGGTGGTGTTTGGGGCTGGAGCAATAGTACAGTGGGTAGGCGTTTGCCTTGCATGCCACCAACTCAGGTCCGATTCCGTGCATCCCATATGGTCCTCCAAGCACCACCAGGAGTAATTCCTGTTGTGCAGAGCCAGGAATAACCCTAAGCATTGCTGGGTATGGCTTTCCCCGCCCCCCAAAAAAAGAAGAAGGAGAAGGAGATGGAGAAGAAAGAAGAAGAGTGGCATTTGAGTTGAAATCTGAAGAATAAGACATTACTAGGCAGAGGTGCTGAGATTTAGAATTGGAGATATGGCAGAGTTCTAGACTAGGGAGCCATAATACAACCATAGGAAGGAGTTAGTGCATCTATAGGCTGTTGCACACAGAGCCCAGGAGGGTCAATTTAGGTGACCAGCTGTTGCACCTGTAGGGGTGGCTGTGCTCCTAAAAGCACTGGGAAGCCACTGAGGAGTAGAGGCAAGATCATGTTTGCATTTCAGTGACTTTTCTGCACACAGCAGAGGCTTGTAAGTAGCAAAGGGAGTGCAAGGGGCCCCCAGTGCTGAACTCCTTAGGAGGGGCAACCCCAGCAGTGCTCAGGGTTCACTCCTGACAGTGCTTGGTGGACCATGTGGTGCTGGCGATCAAACCTAGACCTCCCACATGCAAAGCACCCAGGGGCCCTTAGAGCTGTCTCTCAGCCCGCCAACACTAACTAGACTCTTGGCCGTGGAGGAAGGTGACACAGGCTTGGTGCGAAAGCAGGAGATAAAGGGGAGGTGGGAGACAGAACATTTCAGATATGGCCTGGGCGGTTTTGGGGAGAGAAGGAATCAGAAGGCTCAGTTGCGGGCTTTGGGGGTTGGGGGTGCCTCCACTGCCCTGGGACCCCAGGGGAGACAAGGAGAAGGTGTGAGGTGCAGATGAGGGCCTGCATTGGCAGGGGGGCGCGGGTCGGAGTGATCTGAGGCGGGTGGTCTCCGCAGGGGAGCTGACCCTCAAGTCCATTCGGGGCCTGGATGGGGCTCCAGGGTGCGGATCAAAGGAAACCGCCTCGGCGCTGCGGGGCGAGCCCCCTCTGGTCCCAGGAGCCTGCGATGCAGGAAACCGTTACGGGGGCCGAGGGGCTTGGGTCAGGGTCCGGGCAGGACAAGCCGCAGAGCCGGCCTTTGCCCCCCCCATGGGAACCCCCACCCCCCGGTGCGGGCGAGGCGCGCCAGCAAATCTCCCTGGGGCTGCGGGGCTGCGGCGGGACGCCCAGGCTGGGGCAGGCCCGGGGCCTTCTGGGGAGCCCAGGGTCGTGTCCCCAGAGTCCAGAAGGGGCCTGTGACCCAGATGCCGCCTCCCCCACCCCCGGCCGCGCTGCGTGGGAGGAGGCGGCAGCTGCAGCGCGGGCGGAGGGCGGGCGGCCGGCGCGCCCGGCCCGTGGGAAGCGGCGGCGTCTGCGCTTTCCACGCTCCTTCCCAGCGGCTCCCTCTGAAACCCAACCCGCCCGCCCAGCGGCTGCCCGTGCCCTGCCGCCCCGCCCACCCGCAACCCGGCATCGGGTTGCAGGAGCCCGGGGCGGGAGCTCAGGCCAGGGGCAGGGGTGAGGGGCTGGGGTGAGGAAGGGGTGAGGAGCTGGGGTGGGGAACCCGCGCAGGGTGAGGGGCCGGGACGAGGAAAGGGGTGGGGAACTGGGGCAGGGGTGAGGGGCTGGTGAGAGGGGCAGGGGTGAGGGGCAGGGGTGAGATCAGGGGTGTGGAACAGGGGCATTATTGAGGACTGGAGAGAGGGGCAGGGCCAGGGGTGAGAAAACGGATGGGGGACTGGGCCAGGGATGAGGGGCTGGGTTGAGGAGCAGGGGCAGGGTGAGGGGCTTGTGGGGAATAGGAATGGGGTGCCGGGCTTGGGTGAGGTCAGGGTGGGGAACAGGGACAGAGGAGGGTCAGGGGGACTGGGCCCAGCAAGTGACAGGTGAGAGGGAGAGGGGGCAGGGGTGAGGCTGTGCAGGGGAGGGGGGGGAGGCAGGCCCCTGGCTGCCTGCCCGCAGGGAAGGCCTTGGTGGGGTGAAGGGGAGAGTGCCCGCCCACGCCTGCCTCGGTATCTCCTGCCTGGGAGGGTCTCTGTCCGCCCACAGTCTCGCCTCCCTGAAGGTCGGCCCAGGCCAGGGAGATGGCCCAGGGCTGGGAAAAATCCGCCTCTTTCTCTTCCACCCCAGCCAGATGGCCAGGCCGCTGTCCACCCCCAGCCCCTCTCAGATGCAAGCCCGGAAGAAACGCAGAGGGGTGAGTGTCTGTGTCTGAGGAGGACTCCACCCCCAGCAGCTGCACCCCCGGTTCGAATCCTGGCCAGACCAACTCCTTCTGTCCAGTGCCTCGTGCCCTCAGCTCTGCAGGGATGCCATGACAGGGCACCCCCCCCCCCCAATATCGGACCCTTTGCCGGGCTCTGAGCCAGAGCTCTGAGTGCATTCATTGTGCAGAGGCTGGAGTAGGGGACGCCCCTGCCCCCTCCCACCATACCAGACTTCCCCTACCACCAAGAGCAGGTCCAGTCTGCTGCTCACTGACAGGAAATGCCAGACAGCCCCCCACGTCCAGCGGTCCCCCTGGGTCCCGTACCTCAGCGGGAGTTCTGGTTTCTGTCCTGCTGGCCACCAGTATTGTGAAGTAGAATGAGACGGCGTGGATAAAAGGCCTTCAGAGCCGGAGAGAACAATGTGGGGACTTCCCCAGCCTCCAGGTGATCCTGCCCTGTGGTGGGCTCACTGCTGCTCTCACCCCTGCAGACTGAGAGACGAGTTCGAGTTCTACTCCCAGGTGTGCATTTCCTTGCTTTGCAACTCTAGGCCAGCCCCTGTCCCTCTCGGGACCTCGGTTTCCTCCTGCATAGAGTCCAAACAGGTTTCTGTCCTCGCACCAGCATGGTGCCAGCATCTCTGAGCCCATGTCCATCCGTCTGTCCAGGACACGTTGGGAGAGGGGAAGTGGCTCCATGTCACTCACATGACTTCTCCTCCTTCCAGATCATCGAGAAGCGGCGCCGGGACCGCATCAACAGCAGCCTGTCGGAGCTGCGGCGCCTGGTGCCCACGGCCTTTGAGAAGCAGGTGTGTGACCCTGCGGGACAGCTCTGCAGGGGTGAGAGGGGTGGCTGGGGTTCACTTCTGTCACCTGCCTCTTGGTCAGGGACGAGGAGTGGACATTGAAGCTTACGGAGGGACCGAGGGTCCTCTGGGCTCTGTGAGTGTTCTACTGAGCTGACTCAAGACCCTGAAGGCTGGAGAGGAAATACGGGGCTGGAGGCGCCTCTCTGGCAGCTCCATCCCCAGCACCTCCAGCTTCCCTGAGCACAGAGCCAAGAGTAGTCCTGAGTGCTGCTGACTTGGCCCCGCACCCCAGCCCCCCAAAAGACTAAAAACCAACCCTGAAGCGTAGGAACAATTATGCCCATTGGACTGGGAAGACCTTGGGGGACAGAGAAGTGGAATAGTGGGGGGGTGGCTTGAGAGCATGGGGGGCTGCAGAGACCTCTCAGAGGTGGGGACAGGTGATTCCCAGCCCCTGTACGGGGGCATTTCCCAGAGCTATGGGGCTGGGGATGCCACTCGGTGGTAAAGCTCTTGCCTTGTGTGAGTGGGGTTCTGGGTTCTGTTCCCTCTGAGCACCTCCAGATGTGACCCCAAACAAGGAGGAGACAAAGAGAATAGGACGCGCACGGAGTGAGCGTCTGCCGTGGGACGCGGTGGGGTGGTGGCCTCGTATTCCAGACAGCCCGAAGGCCCTCCCCCTGTGCTCTTGAGAGAATCTGACCCTCAGCTTCCACCTGCAGGGGCGCAGCTGAGGCTGCAGGCCAGGAAACACTTCCTGGGGGAGGTGGTAGAGGAAGAGACTGCACTGTTGGGGGGCGTGTTGTCTATGAAGGTGGTTCCTCAGAGTGCAAGGTGGGAGGCTTGAGATTTTGTAGGGATTGAGGTGGTTGATGGTCACAGGGATCTGGCAGCCAGCAGCCCCCTAGCCCCCAGTGTGCAGAGGCAAAGCATTATGGGAAGGGCCAGCCGGAGCCTGGCCCTGTGCTGCTCCGTGCTGGGGAAGGAGAGCCTGGGAGAGACTGTTCCACGGGGCGCTGCCATGGACGCGGAGTTGCAGCCTCGGGCGGTGGTACAGTGGAGGTGGGGGAGAGAACCTTGAGTGGGTTGCAGTATTGACCCTGAGCCGGGCCGGACAGCGGGCAGCGGTGGGGGTGTCTTCACTCCTCTCCTGTGTGCACAGGGCTCCTCAAAGCTGGAGAAGGCTGAGGTCCTCCAAATGACCGTTGATCACTTGAAAATGCTCCACGCCACAGGCGGGGCAGGTAGGTGCGCTTTTCTGTCCAGGGCAGGAGTGTCCCTGCCACCAAGAGCTGGGGACTGGGCCCTGGGGACGCCCCTAAGAGAAAGTGGAGGAAGCTTGCAGGGAGCCAAAGGAACTGCAGGTGCGACTTTCCCCAGTCCAAGGCTTCTTCTTTGGCCTTTGCCCTCTCCACCCTCAGTGCCTTGTACTCAAATGATTCTCAGCCCTCCTCTCCTGCTCCTGCTCCTCCCATCTTCCTTCTTTCTTCGTCTCTTCTGTAGTCATTGTCTTTGTTTGTTTGTTTTTTACTGCTTTTTTGGGTAACACCCGGCGATGCACAGGCGTTACTCCTGGCTCTGCACTCAGAAATTACCCTTGGTGGTGCTCAGGGGACCATATGGGATGCTGGGAATCGAACCTGGGTCGGCTACATTCAAGGCAAATGCCCTACCCACTGTGCTATTGCTCCAGCCCCTAGTCATTGTCTTTATTGTCTTCTTCTTCCTCTTCCTCCTCTTCCTCCTCTATTTTCGATTTGGTGCCACACCTGGTGATGCTCAGGTGTTACTCCTGACTCTGCACTCAGGAACTGCTCCTGACGGTGTACAGGGGACCATATGGGATGCCTGAGATCGAACCTGGGTGAACCACATGCAAGGCAAACGTCCAAACCACTGTTCTATCGTTCCGTCCCCTCTAGGATCTTCTTTCTGCTCCCCCTACACTCCATTCTCTCCAGGCCTCATTAAGCTTTAAGCCCGAATGGAGTCATCCTCACTGGGGTCCCAAGCAGAACTCAGGGAGGGTCCTGAGCTTTTCCCGAGTCTCTGCTCCTGGGCTGTCGTGCCCTTGGCAGGACTGCCGTGATAGGTTCCTCTCTTCACAGTTACGATGGATCCCAGGCTTGACCAGGCACAGGTGTCTCATTCCTGCTAGTCCACACCAGTAAGACCATGAACGGTGGTTTTAAAGAGACTCTGGGGTCCGGGGCGATAGTACAGTGTGGAGGGCGCTGGACTTGCATGCAGCTAACCAGGCTTTGATCCCTGGCACCACATGTGGTCCCCTGAGTCCACCAGGAATGACCCCTGAGCTTAGAGCCAGGAATAATTCCTGTGCAGCACCAGGTGTGACCTAAAAACAAACAAATAAATAAATTTTAAAAATAAAAAGACTTCTGGGCCAGAGAGCTAGTTCAGGGCACTAGCCTTGCTTGCAGCCGACCTGGGTGAGATACCCCAGGCCTGCCAAGGGAGATCGCTGAGCCTGATGGTGTAGATCTGGTAGTCCAGACTGCCATTTCTTGGGCTGTAACAGCAGCATCTGGGAACAGGCAGAGCTGTGGGTCACACCCCAGAGATAGTGAGGTGTACATAGGACTATGGGCTGGAGTGTAGGAATGGGCAAGTTTTGTGCCCCGCAACCCTGATGCAGGCAGTCACTTCAAAAGCTTCTGCTCGAGGCATGCACGGCTACCAGTCACCAGTGTCCTCTCTCTCTCTCAGCAGCTGTGGTGGGGTGGGAGACGGACACGCATGTTTCAAACTTCTTTAATGAGTATCTTATCCAAGGAACAGAAAAGCATTAAAGATGGGGAGGGCGCAGAGGGTAGGGCACATGCCTGGCATGTAGCCAGCCCAGGTTTGATCCCGAGCACCCTATATGGTCCCCCTTAAACACCACCAGGAGTGACCCATGAGCACAGAGTCAGGAGCAATCCCTGAGCACCATTGAGTGTGGCCCAACCCCCACTCCCCCGAAAAAGGAAAAGAAAGATACAGATTCAGGGACTGGAGAGATTGGTGAACGAGCTTGAGAGCATGCTTGACTTGCAGGCAGCCCAGAATTACCAGTTCAGAATGGTTCCTGAGCACTGCCAGAACAACCTCTGCCCCTTTGAGCACAGAGCTTGGAGTAGCTGCTGGGCACTGCTGAGTGCGGTAGCCTGGGACCATTCTCATGACACAGTCAGTAATGTTATCTCATCTGCCTCAAGGGTGGGGTCACTGGCATCACCATCTTCTGGCTGAGGCTAAAGGAAAGATGGAAAATTGGGACACTGGCCTGGATTTGAATCCCGACTCCACGACTTCCTTACTTTAATTCTTGTTTCATTTTGATTTTGGCTTGGGGGCCACACCCAGCAGTGCTCAGGACTTACTTCTGGCTCAGTATGCAGGGGTCACCCCTGGTGGGGCTCATGGGACCATATGTGGTGCTGTGGATTGAACCTGGTGAGCTGTGCAAAAAGCAAGCGCCGTACCCGCTGTACTATCTCTCTGGCTCTTGCTTTATGACCATGGACAAATGATTTAATTCCCTATTCCTCGGCTTCCTCATCTCTACAGAGAGAATCATACTCGGGTTTTTCATGGGGAATGAATCGTGTAGGGGCTAGGGCGTGGCGTGAGCTTAGAGAGCCAGGGTGCGATCCTGGCATGTGTAAGACCCCAGAGTTTATTCCTAGCATCACATGGGCTCCTGAACAGGAGTAACCCTGATGGCCCCTTGCCCCTGGAGAGCCCCCTCAGAAAAAAAGGGGAAATAAACAGAAAATTAGATTGTGCAAATTTAGTGCTTAGTCAGGACTCAGCAACTATTGACTAAACAGCACATGCAGAGGGTGAAGGGTTTAGATCCCTGGAGCTGGCTCTTGCCCCAAAAGGCCAACTCCAAATACAGGCTCTCCGCGGGGACCCCCACTGAGAACCCCAGACAGGCATTTGCTGCCCTGGTCATGAGGCCAGTGCCCACTGGCACTGTCTTTGCCCAGAAAGTAGGGGGTGGGGAGGGTACATGTGCTGGAGGGCCTCAGTGATGACCCTGGGGAGCAGGGGCCTGGTGTCACCAGAATGAAAGCGAGGATCTCCAAACTGGGGGCAGCTTCTGAGGGCCAGAGTGGGGTCCTGCTCTCCAAAGTGCCCGCTGGGCTGGCAAACTCCATTTCTCACAGGGGCCAGGCATACAGATGAGTTACTGTTCACCAACTGAGCATTTCTGCACCACGGTCCATCTCATCTCACCCCCAGGCTCTGTGACACGCGCACTTCAGAATAAAGAAATGGAAGCGCATCTGGGATTTGTTTCTGTTTGGGGCTATACCAGCAGTGCAGGGCTCACTCCTGGCTCTGCCCTAGAGGTGCTTGGGGTTACCATACGGGGTACCAGAGATCAAAGTCAGGTCAGTTGCATGCAAGGAACGCGCCTTTGTCCCACTTCTGTGATGCAAAGGTGTGACCACAGTCAGGGAGGTAAGTAGCAGAGCTGGGGTTTGAAGCCCACTCTGAGAGCTCTGTGGGCCTCTCAAGACCCTTCTCAGTTCACTCTGATGCCTTTTCTGAGGGACCTTCATGGCACCAGGCACCTTGTGCACGGCCAAGCCACCCCAGACAAGTGTCTGCAGAAAACTAGTCACCTTGACCACAGAGATGCTTCTGGGGCCAGAGGTAGAGTACAGGCGCTAAGACACTGGCATACAGCTGACCACAGTTCAGTCTCTGGTGCCCCCTCGGGTCCCCAGAGCAATGCCAGGGATCAGGGGGTGTGGTCCCCCAAAAAAGGCAAAACCAAAAAGTTGCTGCTCTGGATTCATCATGAACCTTATGAAAACCTAACATTCTGCGATACTTGGTAGCGTAGAAAATTTCCTTCGTAGTGATTCTTCCCACTCTGTAAGTAGGGAGACTGAGGCTTGGAGAGGTGAAGTAGCACATCCTGGGGCTATAGGAAGTGAGGGCGGTGGGAGGTGGTCCAGAACTCCCGAGGGTGGGTGACCGCAGGTGAGGCGTTCAGCAACCCTGTTTGGTGAGCAAATCATCGTGCCTCGATTTGCAGGATTTTTCAACGCTCGAGCCTTGGCCGTGGATTTCCGGTGCATCGGATTTCGGGAATGCCTCACCGAGGTCATCAGATACCTGGGGGTCCTCGAAGGGCCTAGCAGCCGTGCGGACCCTGTTCGGATTCGTCTTCTCTCCCACCTCAACAGCTACGCGGCTGAGATGGAGCCCTGCCCCACGCCCCCGGGGCCACTGGCCTTCCCCGCCTGGCCCTGGGCCTTCCTCCATGGCTGCCCTGGGCTCTCGACCCCGAACAGCCAGCTTGCCCTCCTTGGCAGGATGCCCGTCCCTGTGCCCCCCAGCCCCTCCTCACTCGCTTACCCGCTCCCGGCCCTCCGAGCCGCACCTGTGCGCAGAGCCGCTGGCACTGCCCAGCCTGCCCGGAGGGCTTTGCTGCCCAGTCGAGGGGCAGCTTCTTCTATCCGGAGGGCCCGGGCCCTGGAGAGGCCAGCTGCCCCCCTGCCCACAGCTGCCAGTGGTAGGGCTGCCCAGAGCAGCCTCATGGCACCCCTCCTCCGGTCCCCTTCCCCCGCGCCGCCTGGGGCAGTGAGGTCCCCCACTTACTCTGCTGTCCCTGCTCTTAGGGCCTCTTCCCCGGGCACGGGGCACTGCCACTCCTGGATCCCTGACATCGCAGAAGTCGGGGCCTTCTGAGCTGGCATCCCCGAGTCCCCACTCGGCCCTGCCTCTCGGCCTGCTCCCTGCACTGGCTCCGAGACGGGGCTTCTCACCCCGCTGAGGCCCCTCCCTGTCCGCTGGCCTCAGTGCCCCGCTCAAAGCTGTCCCCTACCCTGCTCAGAGGCTTGTTGGCAAGTCTTCCCTGGAGAGAGCCCGGGAGAGGCCCTCAGAGCTGTGCCCTGACCCCTCTCCTGTCTCAGGGCCCACAGGGCAGCAGACGAGTCTGGGACTCTTGAACCTGAGTGGCTTGACTCCTGGGGACAGGCTGCTCTTCCCCCCGATGAAGTGAGACACCCCCCCCATCCCTTCCCATTCTTCCCAGGACCAGGGTCGGGGACCAGAACTCAGCGTCTACCCCACTTCCTGAAGAGATTGGCCGAACAGAGGCCACAAAGAGGTCTCCTGGGACCCCTGGTCTGCCTGACTCTGCCCTCCTGGATCGCTGTCACGCAGACGGTCCACCAACGGCCAAGCCTGGGGGTGGGGATCTTCCAGCTCTCAGACAGCTGGCAGTTCTCTCTCCCAGCCGCAGCAAGGAGGCCTGGGACAGCCCCCGGGGCAGGAGACCAGACTGACCACTGGAGAACCCCCAGGCGAGTGACCCCCGCTGGGTCCACCGTGCCCCAGGCCACGTTCCCACACGCGGCGCCCAGAGCGGGACCCGCTGGGACTCAGAAGCAGACATTGCGCGCCTGGTTTGCGTCCGGCCGTCGGTGGGAGCGCAGACTGCTGGGACAGCCGCGGCCTGTCAGGCTGGACCAAAATAACCGTGAGGAGGGGCAGAGTGAGGGCCGCAGAGGCGTCTGGGCCCTTCAAGGTCGTGCAGAGGTCAGGTGCCTAAGAGCCTGTTCCCCCCAACTCCACACAGCTGGCTCCACTCACAGACTGTCACCCCCACGCGCTGACCCCGGCCGCTGGGTCAGCACAGTGCGAAGGAGCGACTCAGTCGCCATCCCCTGGGGCACAGCAGAGACTAGACCAAACGGGGCAGTCCCAGGGCTGAGCTGCACAGGGTCGGTGTCAACAGAGTAGCCGTGAAGGGTCTCGGTCCGTGCCCATTGCCTCCAGGCTGCCCCCAGGAGCCCACCCGCTTCTCCAGCTGCCAGTCAGTGCTCCCAGCTTCTGTGCAGCCATTGAGTGTTTCCAAAGTTGCCTCTGGGAACTGTGGTTCCCTGTTCCTCTGGTACAGAAACCTTCTGGGCCCAAGGTCAAGTTTGCAGAAACCCAGGGGGAAAAGAGCTCTTGGGGAAGTGGGGCAGAGGGCAGGGGCATTGGAGTGACCCAGAAAACTCCTTTGAGAAGGCCCCTTCCTTCAGGAGGCAGTGAGAGCTGGAGGCTGACCTCGGGCCGGAGAGGGGTCCTGAGTACAGGCTTGGGGAGGGCAGGGTGGTCAGCAGCTCCCAGGCGTTGGCAGAGGGGACAGAGCAGGCAAAGGTGGCAGAAAGCCAAGATCCCCCTCCCGTCTTTCCCCAAGAGCAGGAAGTCCTCCCCCCGACACCCCTCTTCTCCCCCACCCTCTCTGCCCACCCTGGATGGAGGATCCTGGTCCCCAGTAGCAGACTAGTCCTGCAGTTGGCGGGGGTCTTCCTAACGGGGGAGGCCAGTGTGAACCACTTGCAAGGCCATGGGGGACACGTCTCTTTGGGTGCCAACTCCCAACATACCTGTGATGCTCCCACATGGGACAGTGTCCAGGTGCCCCCTAAGGAGGTGGCCTGGGCTCCCAGCTTCCTAATCTTCCTCAAGCTCATCACCCTCACTAGAAACTGGAGGTGGGGGCTGTCTGCCTGTGTTCTCATGCTTGAGGATATGTTTGTATCCCTACTCTTCCTGGTGCCCCAGACTCCCACCCCATTGCCTGGGGTAGCAGCCAATAAAGATTTTGTACTTCTGGAAACCTTCAAGAGATCTGACTCTGGAGTCTGACTGCTTCTCTCTGAACCTATCACCCTGCTCTGGCTGCATCACCTTTCCCCTCCCTCTCACCCATTCCTACCCCTACCCCCCACTCCCTGCACTGCTGTCACCCCCAAAATGTCAGCCTGGGTTCCCTCTAGCTTTGTCAGCTCTCAAGAGCAAGCAGAGATGCAAGTCCTGTTGAACAGTTTCAAACTCACACTCTGTCATCCTGGGCTTCTAAGAACCTGACCCAGGTCCTTGAGCTGAAGAGATGGAGTGTGTGCTTCGATGCGGGAGCCCTGAAGTTCAGTCCTGGCACCACAAGGTCCCCTGTGCACCCAGCAAGGAGTAGCACCTAAGCACACTGGCTTTGGCCCAAAGCTACCAAACCCTAAAAATAAATAAATAAATAAATAAAGATCCAGGTTCCCCTCTGCTGGTCATGAACTTCCCGCAGCCTCATCTCTACTAGCCCCAATTGTGTCCCCAAGCTTTTGCCACCCCCCTTGACCTTCGTTCCTGCACGTTGCACCCTCCCACGCTCCTATGAGCCTGCAGGTGCTGTTCCCTTTGCCCAGGGCTTCCCCTACCCTGAGCGCCTCATACCGGCACGTGGCCCTGTTCAGAGTCACTCTCAAAGCCCTCTCCCCTCCCCCTCACAAGGACTGTGCCGTTGCATGTCCCCTTGCATGCTTCCTTATGCACTGACCCTCCCCCAGCCTGGACAGTAAGTTCCTGCTGCCTCTCCCCCTACCTGCCTCCAGCAGACACGGGGCCTGGCTTGGCCGGTGTGGAGTCCGTATTCGTGGAATCAGTGAACTGGAGAGGGGAGGCCTCTTCCAGACACGGGCTGCTGGATGCTCCAGGCTCGCCAACTCTGGGGGAGGCTGGAGAGCAAAAGTGAGACGCAAAGCCAAGGGACTGGGAGTTCTGGCCGGCAGTCTGGAGCAGCCGGCCAAAGGAAAGTGCTAGTGTGTTTGCTCTGAGTGCACGGACAGCTGGGAGCGGGCGGCCTGTCTCGGCCAGCGTGCTTGTCCTCCCCTCTGGGCCTGGCTCACAGCAAGCACAGCGGACGTGGCGCACTCGGGGAGGTTCGTGGAGGTCTACTCTGCGCCGGGCAGCCAGAAGAGAGGAGGGCGCTGTCAACCCGACACCAGTGACAGCCTGGTGAGGTGTGAGTGAAAAGAGAAGTCTGCTGAGAAGGCTAAGCTTGCCTCTGCCCCAGCGGGGCCTGCAGAAAGGAGTGCAGGGAGGAAGACTTCCAGGAAGAGGAGGAAGGAGGCATTCTAGTAGCAGAGGGGACCTTTTCGTGGAACACAGACCTTTGGGGGCAGAGCAAATGCTCAAGTCTGGGCACTGGACCTAATAGGGCTATTACCTTGGGCAAGTTACTTAATACCCCTGAAACTCAACCTTCTCATCTGTAAAGTGGGGTGATGCGGTCACTGAGGGATGACCTTATTCCAGACATTGCTAAAGGCTTGTCTCGGACGGTGCCCAGTTTACAGAAGGGAAAACTGGACCCAAGAGCTAGGACAGCAGGTGAGACACGTGTGTGTGTGTGTGTGTGTGTGTGTGTGTGTGAGTGTGGGTGTGCATACACGCATACAGTGTGAACAGTGCTGGGTTCGATGCCTGGCACCGCCTAGATGTGATCCTAAACACAGAGCCAGGAGTGAGCCCTGAGTACAGCTGGTGTAGCACCTAAACCAAAACCAGACATGAAAACAAAAGCGCAGATGGGAAAATGGCCTCGGTGCGTCTTCTCCCGAAGCCGGCTGAGGACAGATGGGAGAATGCTGGGAAAGGCAGCGAGGGGAAAGCTCTGGCTCAGCCTCCAGGGGCCGCCCTGGAAAGAGGCTCTGGGTTGCCAAAGGCCTCAGCGGCTGTGCTGGGTACGGGCTTCTGCCTGAAGCCACTGAAGCCCAGGAGTTGGGGCCAGGTGAAGGGTAAGCGCCAAGGGCAGCTCTTGCTTGAGAAAGCACCGCCTGGGGTGGTGCGGAGTTCTGACTCCACACACACTTCAGCTCCTCAGAGCCACTGGGAACACCTACACCCTGTTTTGAAACACCAGTGCAGAAATGGAAGCAATAGCACAGCGGGGAAGGCGCTGGCCTTGCACGTAGGACCGGGTTCTATCTCTGGCGTCTCATATGGTCCCTCGAACGCTGCCAGAGTAATTCGAGTGCGGAGTCCTGAGCAGCACCAGGCATGGCCAGAAAATAATAAAGAAATAAGACAGCAGTGCTGGGGCCAGAGTAACAGTACGGGGGGTAAGGCACTTTCCTTGCAAACAGCCATCAGGGATCAGCTTTGATCCCTGGCAGGCACATGATCCCTCAAGTGATCCCTGAGTGCAGAGCCAGAAGTGAACCCTGAGCACAGCCAGGTGTGGCCCAAAGCAAACACACAAAAAAACCCCACCAGAGCTGGGGTGAGAGAGGAGGCACAGCCATAGAGCATTGTCTTGCATGTGTGAGGCCCTGGGTTTGATTTCTGATGCCCATATGTGTGTATGTGTGTGTGCGCGCTTTTGCAAGTGTGTGAGTGTGCACACACACATATGTGTGAGTGTGAATGTGTGTCAGCACATGTGTGTCTGAGTGGGTGTGCATATATGCATATGTGTGTGAGTGTGAGTGTGTATGCATGCGCGCGCATGTGTATGCATATGTGTGTGAGTGTGGATGTGCATGCACGCATGTGTGTGTGCCCCTGTGTGTGAGTGTGTGCACGTGCGTGTGCGTGCACATGCAGGCTGAAGAGAGAAGCACTGCACAGTCCCTGCAGAACCACCAGGAACGATGCCTGAGAACCGAACCAGGAGAAACCCTTGAGCACCTTCAGGTGTGACCCGAAAACAAAAAGCAAAAGTAACTGCAAGATAATACGTGTGTGCTGCTTGTCACACTCCGCAGACAATGGGACAGTAATAGATAACTAATACTCCAGGCAAAACCTGGCCTCTGACTCTGGCCAACAGCCTAGAAGTAGTGCTAGGAAGGAGCCCATCCCTTGAAGCGAAAAGGCACTGAGTTTGACTTAATCCATAAACAGAAACCTCACTGTGGGGACCGTCTAGTTCTGTGCAGGTCCTTCTCCGTGAGACTCCACGGCCACGTGGCCTCCCCCTCCCAACCTCGTGTCCCTCCCAGGCTGGTCCCGCTCCTTTCTCCTGTAGGGGATGAAGCTCCCGGGAATAGTTTTATCTTCTGAACTCAGGGGCATGGCGGTCTCGTTCACATGAGCTTATATTCCCCTCTCCTCTCAAGGTGCTAGCCAAGGTCCTAACAACATGATGACTGATTGCAATTGAGAACATTTTGTCATCCCAAAGAGTTCCCTATTACCCCTCTGCTGTCAACCCTTCATTCTTCTCAGCCACTGGGGCTGCTTGGATGTCACTAGAGATCCATAGACCTTTCTGGTGCTAGTATTTGACCTTTTTTCAAATGTTCTTATCAGTGAAATCTTACAATAAGTAATGGGACACTCCTGAGAGGAATTAGGAGGCTGGGGGCCACTCCCCAGCCATTCTCGGCCAATGGGCTAATGGTTTAATTCAAGGCCCCACGACGCAGCGCTGCTGTGGCCTGCAGTACTGGGGATGACTGAGGCCACATCGTGATGCCTTCTGGATGCACCTGGTGATATCCAGGGAACTAAGAGGTGCTAAGAATCTAACCAGGGTCAGTCCCATGCAAGACCTGTGCCTCAGTCCCTGTCTTTCCAGTCCCAACTTTTTCTTTTTTTCAGTGCTAGGGATGCAACCCAGGGCCTCATACATGCCAGGTGAGTGCTCTGCCCTTGAGTCACCTCCACGAGCCCCATGGGTGACAGCTGAGTCCAGGTCCTTCAATCAGTGTGGAGCTTTAGGAAGCAGCACTGTGCGGTCAGTCATGCCTCCTCCTTGATTGCTGACATGTGTCCATTGCGTAGATGGCCACCTTAGGTCACCTACTCATTGGATAGATGGCCACCTTAGGTCACCTACTCATTGGATAGATGGCCACCTATGGCCACCTACTCATCGTTTAATGACCATCTGGCTTGCTTTCTGAGGGTGGTTTGAATTACTTATTTTTATTTGGGGCCATGTCTGGCCTGGTGCCCAGCGGCTCCAAATGTTTATCCTGTGCGTCCATCCTTTGAGCCATCTCGCCTCTACGCGGTGGTACCAGGGAAACAATAGTGTTTGGGAGGGAACCCCAGGGAACTCCTGCCTGCAGAGCATGCGCTTTCAGCCCGGAGACAGTGAGGCTGGTGGGTTTAGTGCATGCTGTGCAGGGGTCGGCTCCGGTTTAAGCCCAGGCACCGCACGGTTCCCTGAGCACCTGGCTGGGAGCAGCCCCTAAGCACAACATGGTGTGATCAAAACATAAATACGACAAAAACTGATTTATGATCTTCAGGTGCTACAGCACTTGGATGGCTCAAGTGGTGCGGCACATGCCTGGCCTGTGTGGAGGCCCCGAGTTCGATCCCTCGCACCATGTAGCACCCCAAGCACCACTAGCTGACCACTGGGCAAGCCCCCAGCACCACAGGGAGTGACCTCTACTAAAAATAAAAATAGGGCCGGAGAGGTAATATGGGAGGTCACCTTGCATGTGGCCACAAGGGCCCCCAGTACCACGTATGGCGCCATTTCTGGCCTGGTGCCCAGAGGCTCCAAATGTTTAGCCTGTGCGTCCATCCTTTGAGCCATCTCGCCTCTACCCGGTGGTACCAGGGAAACAATAGAGTGTTTGGGAGGGAACCCCAGGGGTCATTCCTGAGTGCAATGCCCTAAGCATCGAAGGATATGACCCACAAACAAACAAAAACGAAATATAAAGAATAAAAAACTTGCAAGACAGCATCTCCCACAGTCAGCCCTCCTCCATCACAATGGGCACCAGTGAGGAGCCCAGCTTCCTTCCCTAAACTGACAGGACCCTGTTTTGTGAGGGGACGGGCCAGGGTGCTGGTTAATGGGTAACCGGAAGTGGGGTGTGCCTGTATCTGTGACTAGCTGTGGCCTCAGTGCACTGATAGAGCGGCGGGGAGGAGGGGGGCGGTTTCCACCTGCCTGGGGTGTGGAGACCTTTAGAGCAGGGTCAGGTGTCTGCAGCAGGCTCACTAGGGCACAGCCCACCCTGAGGTGAAGGAGGGAACACCCGGACCCCAAGTTCTGGGCAACACTCCACGGCCACCCTGTGTGGGCCTGGGTGAGGCCTGCTCAGAGCTGCAGACAGATCCACATCTTGGCCCAATCCCACGCCTCCCCTCCTCCCAGCTTGGAGTTTCCACAGCCAGGGTGGAAGAGGCATCCAAAGCTAACACGCCCAAATGCAAACTGGAGGCCCTGGGCCCCTCTGGGACACTTTTCTTCCCGGGTGTCAAGGCCGAGGAGAGGAATAACTGTACCCTCTGTGGGGCCAGGAAGCCCTAGAGTTGTCTTTAGCATCACATCTAGCCTGTCAGCAATATATCTTCAGACCCACCCAAACAAAAACAAAAACAAAGGGCTGGACAGATTGTACCCAGGTTCAGGTGCTTGCCTCACTGTGCTGACTCGGGACCATGTATGGTTCCCTGAGCACTGCCAGGAGTCATCGCTGAGCCCAGATCCAGGAGAGAAACCTGAACACCACCAGGTATGGTCCAAAACCAAACAAAAAACCCAAACCCCAGACAGAACTTACCTAGAATCTGTCCCTGCCTCTGCACTCCTAGCTTCCAGGTGAGCCTGGCTTTCTGCCATCCTACTGCGGCAGCCGCCAGCCCGACCTTGCAGCCAGTGAGGCTTTGTACACAGAAGGCCAATTACCCCCTAGCTCAGAACCCCCCCAGAACTGCTCAGTCCATGAGAGGGCCATGGCCTCCACTGGGCTTCCAGGACCTGCCCCAACAGCACCCCACCCCTTGGCCCCCACTCTGCCTCCCTTAATAGTGCTCTTTGTTCCCCTCTGCTCCAGGGGGGACCCTCACTCTTCATGCCCTCATGCTTCCCTGCCATGTCCATACACTCATGCCTCACCAGCTCTGTGCTGGATGTCACATAACCCAACCTTCTCTGAAGTCCCCGTTTGAACAGCTTGTTCTGCAGCCCAGCGTGCCCTCTCCTATCTGCTTTTTTTTTTTTTTTTTTTTTTTTTTCTTTTTGGGTCACACCTGGAGATGCACAGGGGTTACTCCTGGTTCTGCACTCAGGAATCACTCCTGGTGGTACTCAGGGGACCATATGGGATGTTGGGAATCGAACCCAGGTTGGCTGCGTGCAAGGCAAACGCCCCACCCGCTGTGCTATTGCTCCAGCCCCTCCTATCTGCTTTTGATCATCTTATCTTCGTATTAAGAAAAATAAAGACTCTTTTTCTTCTTTTGTTTATCATCAGTCACTATGCCTAGAATCAAGCTGCAAGAGTACAAGAGACTGGTGTGTGTGTGTGTGTGTGTGTGTGTGTGTGTGTGTGTGTGTGTGTGTAAAATTACTCTGTCCCCAGAACCTACAACTGCAGCAACTAGAACACAGTAGTCACTTAATAAATACTGGTTGAGTTTAAAAATAACAACAGCTTGACTCCATTAGGCCCTTTCTATGTACCAGACACTGCTTCAGACACTTCATAACCATTGTCTCATTTTGTTTTGGTGATATTCATGAAGCAAACCCTAATATTTCACTTACACACCAGACAATGAGACACAGAGCACTGATGGTTATAGTATGTAACGAGACCAGAATTTTCATCAAAATGGGCTGACTCTAGAGGCTGAATTCATTTTCTGAGGGAGAAGGAGCCACATCCAGTGGGTGCTATAACAGTGCAGCACCAGGGCTGGACCTGGGCTCCCCACAACACGTATCATACACGTTAGCTCCTTGAGCCACCTTCCCAGCCCAGAGTCTGGAGTCCATCATGTTGCTTTCAAAAGAATGAATGAAAAAAGAGTGTACCTGTACAAAATAGGTGAATTTGAGAATCAGAGAGGTCTATTTTAAAATTCCAAATTTTCTATATATTGAGATACTTTATTTAGACAAGTTTCTTTTTGCAGGGCCAAGAGGGTCTGCAATTGACAGTGCCAGGGCAGCTTGAGGACCCTGCAGTACCAGGACTGAACCCAGGGCTCCTGCAGGCAGCACATGTTCCAGGGCTGGAGAGGTAGTCCAGCATGTAGGGCACTTGTTTTGCACGAGGCAATCCCGGTTTAATTCCTGGCAATACATAGACTCCCCTGCGAGGAGTGATCCCTGAGCCCAGAGTCAGGGGTAAACCCTGATCCTCAGTGGATGTGACACAACCCTTTCTCCCCCCAACAAAAAAAAAGAAGCATGTGCACTAACCCTTTGAGCTGTCTTCCTAGCCCTGTTCTTAATTTCTCCTAATCTCAGGCCCTTATGGTGTGTGTGTGTGTGTGTGTGTGTGGTGCCAGGAAGCAAAGCCAGGGCATCACCGTACAAGGCAAGAGCTATATGTGGAGCTATATCTCCAGTCCCTCGGGGGTCCTTCTGGGCAGAAACAGAAAAATTGCCCTTTTGTTTTGTGTTTTGTGGCCTGCAGAGCCATGATGGACATTACTCCATCCAGCAGGTTTCTCTGGGAGACCAGATGGCCCTTTGAACCCTTTTATTATATTGTTCCAGTTCTCGATTCATTACTGCCCTCTTGTGGTCACCTGAAACAATGACTGCTGTGTTAAAAAGAAAATCCCTAAAGAATTTCAGGCCATAGGCATTTGTTTCTAAAAAAGAAACTACCCATAGTTCTTGGTTCCTTTAGTCTTCTGGATCCTATTAGTCTTCAGGGATTAAACTAAGATCAGTTTTCATCAAATGTAAATAGGAATAAATAGCCCAGGTGGATTCCAGTAAGGTAAAATGATTAGTTGCAAGGAGATTATTCTCAAACGTTAACAAACCCCTCACTCAATCACATGTGAAAATAATAACAGGCCCCCTCCACCAAACAAACAAACAAACAAACAAACAAAGATAAATAAAATTAATTAAAGGAATTTAAATGCAAAGTACTAGGCCTAATAGCAGTATTTAACAGGATTACTAAATATAAGATCATCCAACTACATAAATCAATAGAATGTCTCTTGTTTGTGTTTTGTTTAGTTTTGAAGTTTGGGGCGAACCTGGCTGAGCTCAGAGTTTACTCCTGGGCTCTGTGCCCAGGGATCACTCCTGGTTGCTCAAGGGACCATATGTCAAACCTGGGTCTCTCTCCGGCAAGGTAAGAGTCCTACCCACTGCACTATCTCTCCAGCCCTAGATTCTTATTGAATGCTTTTTGAGTTACAGGAATCTATTACCAAAAGGATAATTAAGATTAAAAGTATTACACATCTAGAGATATATATGACCAAAATATTGCTAGTTGTCTTTTAAGAAATTTATTTCAAAAAATATCCTTTTTTGGTGTGTCAGAGGCCCTCCAAAGCAGTGCTCCAGGTCCTGGGGGCCACTCCTGGTGATTCTCAGCCAACCAGTCTGGACAACTCAGCGTGAGGGCCCAGGGATGTGGAACTGCCTGGGTCTGCAGTTTTGGAGACCAAGGGGACAATTTGACTGTGGCTCCTGAGCTCTACTTGGGGTGTGGGGTACATGGTGCTGGGCCCTGAAGCAGGGTAAGACACATGTAGCATGTACCCTGACCCTTGTGCTATTTCCCCAAATTCCAAAAACATGTTTAAAGTGTTACGTGTAAGGGCTGCACTCAGTGGTGTCCAGGGATCACTGCTGACTCTATGCTGGGCCGGGGGTTGGGGGGGGGGGTTGTCCATGTTATGCTCGGGATTGAACGCAGGCCTCCTGCACACAAAGCATGCACTCCAGCTTACTGAGCTCTCTTTGGCCCCAAATTGTTTTATACTTGGGGCCGGAGCAATAGCACAGCGGGTAGGGCATTTGCCTTCCACACAGCCGACCTGGGTTCAATCCCCAGCATCCCATATGGTCCCCTAAGCACTGCTAGGAGTCATTCCTGAGTGCAAAACCAGGAGTAACCCCTGAGCATCTCTGGGTGTGACCCAAAAAAAGCAAAAAAAAAAAAAAAAGAAAGAAAGAAAGAAAAATGTTTTACACTGTAAGACTAAACATTCCCATACCATCTGACCCATCAATAGTGTCCCTTGGTATTCAGTCAAATAAGCTGAAAATACCAATGTTCTTATTAAAAACAAAAAAAATCTTCATGCAGAAGATAATGGCAGCTTTAGGCAGAATTGCCAGAACTTAGAAACAACCAAGACATCCTTGAGTGGATGAGTGAGTTAATTGGCCCATTCAGACAAAGGACCAGTATTCACCTCTAACAAGAAGCGAACCACCAGCAGGGAGGAACCTGAAATGCCTTTGATGAGTGACTGACTGAAATGACCACAGGCCCTTAAGACCAGCCAGTACTTTCTGGAAAAAGTGAAAGTCTGGAGACAGGAGTCAGACCTGAGCACTCTGGGTGTGAACCAAAACCAAAATAAAATAGAATAAAATTAAAAGAACAGCTATTCAGAGAAAGTAAAGGAAGCCCTAGATAAAGGAGAGGCTAGCATTTGCTCACGATGGCAATCGTCAGTACAGCCACACTGCAGGATAACCTGAACATTGATCAGATAGGTTTTTCATGGTGCTAGACAAAATGATTCCAAATCTGTATGAAAGTATAAAAGTCCAGGAATAGCCAAAAAAAAAAAAAACACAGTACCAAAAAAGAATGGAAGGAAGGAAAACAAAAGAAGAGAGAAATAAAGGGGAAACCAAAAAGCAAAGGGCTAGAAAGATAGTACAGGCTATGGTCTACCCTGGTTCTAGCCTTGGCCAGGAAAGGTCCTCTTAGCTCTGCAAGGTATGACAGCGCCCCCCTCAAAAACAAAAAAAAAAGGTATGACAGCCCCCCCTCCAAAAAAAACAAAAAAAAAACCCTAGAAATAAAGAAAATATGAGAATGAAAAAGAAAACATAAGACTACACAACCTTCAGATGGAGCAAAATGAAAGCTATAAAAACAAGTGTCAGTGTTAAAGACTTGTGGGAACCCTGCACTGCCTGGAGAGTATTAATATCACCACTTAGAGAACAACTTGACAATATTTTGAAAAATTGTAATTCCTTCAATCTAACAATTATGCACTCTAGAGATAGTCTCCCCAGTACGCCCCAGGAGACATGGTCTAGGCTTTGATCGGCCTCGCTGCTAATGGAGAAAAATCACACTGTCGTGCCTCTGGGCAGGAGAAACCACAGCCGTACGGAGGGACCCTGCACCGTACAGCAGCACCCTGGGAAGGGCGCTTGCCTTGCATGCGGCCGACTGGGGCTTGATCCTGAGCACTCATAATGATCCCACGAGCACAGCCAGGAGTGATCCCTGATTAGAGTCAGGAGTAAGCACTGAGCACCACCAGGCGTGCACCCCCTCCCAGACACACACACACACACACACACACACACACACACACACACACACACACACTCCAATTCATTATTTGACTACTTTTGTTCAGTTCTTTCTTCCTCCTTTCCCTGTGCTGTCTTAGCAATGACCAGGGAGGGCTCACAACACTGCATTGCTCTCCGGGATTCCAAACAGCAGGGCTGCTGGGATTTAACTAGGGCACATGAAAGGGGGGCGGGGGGTCAAACTCACAGCCTCATGCTCATAATACAGGTGCTCTGCCACTGAGGCACCCCATTCTTAGTGTGTATAATTCAGTGGCCAGGGAGATAGTTCAAGTAGTAGGGCACATACGTGGTATGCTCAAGGCCTAAATTTGATCCCTAACAGCACATGGCTCCCCCAGGCACTGCTGGGGATAGCGCTGGTGGTCCCGAGGCAGCACCAGGAGAGACCTTTATTTAAAAGTTGAGCCATAAATAAGATGTGGGCCAGAGACACAGCGCCCTGGGCTGAATGCAGGCTCTGTACACGGTCCCCAGCATCACCTGGTCCCCTGTGCATGGCGGTGAATGATCCTAAACACAGAGCTGGGAGGAACTCCAGGACTTCAGCTGTGGCCCCAAACCAGCCAAACTGCAAGTGTGTATTTTTCCCCCATTGTTGTGGAGGCAATGGCCGTATCCTGGGGGGTCATGTGGTGTCAGGGATCAAACCTATGACCCCACATACATATGCAAGGCATGTGCTCTACCTCTTGAGTCACCTCCCAGTCACCTCAGAAGTTGCTGTTCTTTTTTGTTTTGTTTTGTTTTTTTGGGTCACACCTGGCGTTGCACAGGGGTTACTCCTGGCTCTGCACTCAGGAATTACCCTTGGCAGTGCTCAGGGGACCAAATGGGATGCTGGGAATTGAACCCGGGTCAGCCGTGTGCAAGGCAAATGCCCTAATCGCTGTGCTATTGCTCCAGCCCCCAGAAGTTGCTGTTCTATTTACAGAGTTCGCAACCATCGGCATCACTGAATTCCAGAACAATTTCTCATCCCTACACAAAGCCCTCCCTCCGCTCTCTTCCCTCCCCACCCAGCTGCAGCAAACATCAATCTCTTTTCATGTGTGTGCATTGTTGTTATTGTTTTATTATTTGTCTTGGGGTCCCTACTCAGTGATGCTCAGAGGCTGTTCTTAGCTCTGTGCTCAGGAGTGACCCCTGGAAGTGCTGGGGGATCACATGTGGTATTGGGAATTTGAACAGGGCAGGTGGGATGTAAGGCAAGGCAAGCACTTGACCCCTGTACTATCTCTCTTTGTGCCTATGGGTTTCCTACTCTGTATGAGGGGAATCACACATATGTAGCCTTTAATATCTTTCTTCTTCCACTTAGCCTATCCTTCCTTCCTCCCTCCCTCCCTCCCTCCCTCCCTCCCTTCCTTCCTTCCTTCCTTCCTTCCTTCCTTCCTTCCTTCCTTCCTTCCTTCCTTCCTTCCTTCCTTCCTTCCTTCCTTCCTTCCTTCCCTCTTTCCTTCTTTCCTTTCCTTCCTTCCTTCCCTCCTTCTTTCCTCCCTTTCTTTCTTTTTTGCTTTTTGGGTCACACCCAGCAATGCTCAGGGGTTACTCCTGGCTCTGCACTCGGGAATTACTCTTGGGTGCTTGGGGGATTATATGGGATGCCAGGGATTGAATCTGGGTCAGCCACATGCAAGGCAAATGCCCTACCCGATGTACTATCGCTCTAGCCCCAGCCTGTTTTTCAAGGCTATTCCACATCAGACTGGAATAACATTGAACTTCTTTTTAATTGCTTACTATTATTCCCTTCTGGGGGCTGGAGAGATAGTACAGTGGGTAAGGTACGTGCTCGCACATAGCCTACCTGGGTTTAATTCCTGGCAATTCATAAGGTCCTCTGACCCTTCCAGGAATGATCCCTGAGCTCAGAGCCAGCAGCAAATTGGGTGTAGCAAAAACACACAAACAACTGCTTATTTACTCATCAGTTGAAGGACTTTGGATTCCTTCTGTTGGGGATTATTATGCTTCAGTCTTCTGTGAACATATTCTGTTTTCTTCATAGAAAAATAGAAAGGAGATATTAGAAAGCCAAATTCATAATAATAACTGCCCCTGGGAACGTGCAGAGAGAGAAATTGGACTAAGGAAGGGAAAGGTGGGCTTTCAGTTTTATCTGTAATGCTGTTTATTTTATATTTCAAAAAGCCTATCTGGAGAAAAAATGTTGACAGTTGATTATTCTGAGTGATGAGAACATGGGTATTTGTTACATTATCCTCTGGGTTTTTCTAAAAACTTCTTTGATTTTATATTCCAGAGGCTGGAGAGATAGTACAGAGATTAAGACACTTATACACAGCTGACTCTGGTTTGGTCCCCAACATCTCATGTGGTCCCTTAAACACTGCTGGGAGCAGCCTGAGCCTCGTAGCCCAGAGCCAGGAATAGCCTCTGAGTGCTGCTGGTGGGAGCCCAAAAAAACAAAAGAACAAAACATCCGTCTATTCTGGGGGCTGGAGAGATAGCACAGGGATAAAAGTGCTTGCCTTGCAAGCATCTGACCTTGCTTAGAGCCTGTCACCACATATGGTCCTTTGAGTACTGCCAGGAGTAACCCCTGAGCACTACTGGGTGTGGCCCAAAAATGTAAAAACTAATAATAGGCGCCAGAGCAATAGTACAGTGGGTAGGGTGTTTGCTTACACACAGCCGACCCTGGTTCAATCCCTGGTATCCCATATGGTCCCCTGAGCACTGCCTGGAAGTAATTGCTAAGTGCAGTGCGGGAGTAACCCCAGGAGCATCGCTGGGTATGGGGCCCCCCAAAAAAAACAAACAAAAAACATTTTTTAAAGTAATAGTAGCACTGTCGTCGCACTGTCGTTCATCAATTTGCTCGAGCAGGCACCAGTAACGTCTCCATTGTGAGACTTGCTGTTACTGTTTTTGGCATTTCGAATATGCCACGGGGAGCTTGCCAGGCACTGCCATTCGGGCAGGATACTCTCGGTAGCTTGCCGGGCTCTCCGAGAGGGACAGAGGAATCGAATCCGGTCAGCCGTGTGCAAGGCAAATAAATGCCCTACCTGCTGTGCTACCGCTCCAGCCCTTAGGTAATAGTAATAATAATAATAATAAAATAAAGCAAAACCAAAGATAAAACCAATGCATTCTATAGCTAGCCTTCCAGGTCTGGAGTCAGAAGCTGCAGCTGGGGAGAGCTGGAGTGAAAAGGTTCAGCCCAGGGCCTGAAGGAGCAGCTGAGAGTCTATCACCCGGGTCCCCCACCGAATAGGGCCCCAGTCTGGTCTCCAGGAACCCTGTTGGCAGAGGGACAGGCTGCAGCCGCCAGGCTTCTGAAAGGAGTCACCCCTCCCCCACGCCACTTCCCAACCCCCTCCAGCCTCCTTCCCAGCTGCCTCAGTGGGTGCAAGGGGAGGCTCGGGGGTTTTGTGCGGAGGTGGGGGTCCAAACTTGCTTCCTTCACAGGGGCGTCCCCAGGTCCCCAGCCGGGCCTGGTCCCCCTGGACACATTCCTCCCCTCGAGGGTGCGGTTGTTCCTTCACTCCTGCCTGAGATTGAGCAAGATCAGTCTGGCTTTGAGAAACTCCCATTCCAGTGGGTGCTGTGGATTTAATCCCAGACCAAACAGGATCACAAGTCAGGGAGCACGCGGGCCGGCAGAGGGGTGCGAGGATAAGGCACCAGGATAAGGCGAAGGGAGGACACTTCAGAACATTCCGGGCAGATGAGTGGGTGACCTCTGCCAGGCCTCTCGGATGGGGAGGGCCAGGAGAGGGGAGGGCTCATTCACACACACACCCCCTTCACGGCACCTAGCTTTGCTATTATTTCTTCAAAGCTGGCTCCTGTTGGAGGGAGAGCCCAGGGCCCAAAGGAGGAGCAGCAGCTGGAGACCGTATCTCTCTGTCTCTGTCTCTCTCTGTTCTCTCTCTCCATCTCTCTCTGTCTCTGTCTCTGTCTGTCTGTCTGTCTTTCTCTCTCACCACACACACACACACACACACACACACACACACACACACACACACACACACACACACACACACACACACACACACACACACACACACACACACACACACACAGGCGCAGTGGACCACAGCGTGGTAGATTTGATCCCCACTCATCACCCTGAGGCCCTGCCTGGGGTAATTTCTGAGTACAGAGCCAGGAATAAACCCGCCCTCTCCACCCCCCCACCCCCCACCCCCACCACCCAGCACTGCTGGGTGTGGTCCAAAAACAAAGGGGAGGGAGGAAGCTGCTTCCCTTTGGATCCTTGCTCTAAGCAAAAATCCAGAGAGTGACCTGCCGGCTCTGTTTTTCCAACCCACAGCCAGGGTGTGCCGAGCGTGCCCCTTGCTCTGTCTGTGGGCACACAGCGGCCCTCAGAGCCTGGAAACCCCGGCTGGAGCTGTGGGAGGCCGATGACATGAGCTCATTGACATTTTGGAAAGCGGAGGCTGCGGGCAGGGCAGCTGGAGGCCAGGTGCCCCCGGAGAGGCGGAAGGGAGGCAGAGGCCGACATCCTGGGGGTGCGCGAGGGGGGTTCTGCCCCACCAGCTCGGCCCACCAGCCCCACCCAAGTCCAAATCCCCTTTGTTTGATCTCTCAGGGAATTCAGGGCCTGTCCAGAGAAGTGGATTCTTTGGTTATTGATTTTTTTCTTTTGTGGGGTGGGGCACACCCAACAGTGTCAGGGGGTACTCCTGGCTCTGCACTCAAGCATTGCTCCTGGCGTGCTCGGGAGACCAGATGGTCTGTGCGAGGCCAGCACCCGTCCCGCAGGACTACGGCTCCAGCCCCCAGAGAAGTGAGTTCTCCCATCCTCCCCCACTGTATCGGCCAGGACCAACCACAGGGTTGACTCGCAGATGACCACCAGCTCCATGGGCTATTGCTGCTGGCCAGTTAGGGCTTTGGGGCAGTGGCCAGTCAATCTCCCTCACCCTGCCCCACCCAAACCATTCTGCACATACTCTGAGGTTCCCATCATCTGTGCTGGTGACCTAAAGTGGATTCTGCTTCCTTAGGCCTCTGACCCACCCCAGCACCTGCCTCCCTCGCTTCTACCTACAAAAAGATACCCTGTACCCCAGACACCTGGCACTGGTCAGGGGCTATTCCCAGCTCAGTGCTTGGGGGGCCCGGTGGAGCCAGGGCTTGAACCCTGGCCTCTGCCTTGCAGGGATGAGCTCTCCCTGCTATGATGGAGGCAGGTAGAATAGGGAAGCCCCCTCCCCCATCATGGCAACGCAATTTCTGGGAAATAATAAAGCCCTCAGTCCTAAGTCTGACCCACATTGTGGATACATAAAGCAAGACCTGATAAGACCTTCTCCAGCAGCCAACCCTGAGGAGACTGGACCCCTCCCTAAAGTAAGGTCCTGAAGGGAGCTGGAGAGTTAGCACATCGGGTAGGGCATTTGCCTTGCATGTGGCTGACCCGGGTTCGATTCCCAGCATCCCATATATTCCTCTGAGCACTGCCAGGAGTAATTCCTGAGTGCATGAACTAGAAGTCACCCCTGTGCAACGCCGGGTGTGACCCAAAAAGCAAAAATACAAAAACCAGAAAGGGCCTGAAGGAAATTCCTAGAGAACCCTCAGTTCCTTCCTTTTAGCCCAGACCAGAGAAGACTGGACCCACCCTCTGAGTGAAGCCCCAGCAGGGACAATAGTCAAGCAAAGGAATTTCAAAGAGGACCACTCCCAACTCTACCCCCTTGGGAACACCCTAGCAACGGACTCTTAGCTGGTTAGAAAGCCCCACGTGAGGCAGCACAGGCAAATCCTATAAAAGCCACCTTGAACAAAGGCAGGATGCGCAAATGCTACCCCAGCTCATACGCTGCTTGTGCCCCCGTGGCCTTGCCCATGTGGTATGGGAGCACGTGTGTCCTTTCATGCTCCCATATCTAGCGCCGAGGTGTGTGTAGGAGCTCTCTGCCTTGGAGAAGCCTGCATTCTCTCTTGAGCGTGTTTCCCCCCACCTTGCCCCTTACACTTCCTTCCCTCCCCCCCTTCCAAAAAACCTCCCAAAAATTCTGTTTTACTTCACTGCTTGTCTGCTCCTGAAATTCTTTTCTGCAAGGCAAGAACCTGGTAGCCCTGTGTAAGATCTAGGTCAGACTTTCCTGCAAGTGGCAATTCTCGTCCCAACCTGAGTCCGTGGCTCCCTGAGAAATCAGGTGGCAGGGATCAACTCCCGTGCGAGACCAAGCAGACATCAAATGTGGCTTGCCGGCCACCTGGTGGGGCTAGTGGGGTGGTGGAGGAGGGGTTGGCTCTGGCCGTGCCAAGCAGGGGCTCATCGCAGACTGTGTCAGTCCTAGTCTTACCAGCTGGGTCTCGGGGTGGCAGAGGTGGATGGGGAGAAAGTGATCATCTCTTTCCTCCCTGTCTCACCTAAGTCACTCACTTGCTAGGCGCCTGCAGATGGCCCTGCATTCCAGCTTGGCCTGTTTGATATGGAGCTGGGGAGGGGACACATTAAGAGTGGCCCTGTGCTGAATATCGGGGCACCCAGTGAAGAAGACAGACACAACTGGCACCTACCTCACTTCCTCCCGGGACCACCTTGATGTGAGGAAAGGGAGCTCTCTGGAGCCGGGGGTCTCTACCACCTATTCACTTTGAAGCAGGAGAGACAGCTCCAGGGGTTTCCTTGGCCCCCCCGGAAGCCTGGGTTCAAGCCTACCACTACGTGGTCTCCTGAGCAGAGCTGGGAGTGGTGACCCAAAAACTCCACAAAGGCTGCAGAGGGGGAAGTGCAGGGAAGACTGTAGATAAGGAAGGTGAGGGCTGAGCTCAGGCGGATATTTGGGGGGTTGGGTTGAGACCTGGGACCGGTTAACGGAAAGCCCTAGAAGTTTCTATTGCTGAGGGAGTAGGAGAAGTAGACGTCAGCAGCAAATCTGCACCAGGGAAGATAGCTCGGAGAGTGAAGGGGGTGCAGAGACTAGGGAAGGGGTGTCTGCCTGGAAACCCTGCTGGGTGGGGTCATTGCTGGATGCAGTGGGGTCGTGGGCCAATGACCCCCACATTCTTCTGGCTGGAACCCCAGGTAAGTGGGAAGGGACCGAGCAGCTGTTCCAGGAGAGAATTGAAGACGCCATTGGGGCGAGGCTAGACGCCAGGTGCCATGGGAAGAAGAGCATGGCAGTCCTGGGTCTGGGTAGCCTCGGCGGGCAGAACAAGGGCAGGGGCACCTATACCCCTCAGGGAAGGTGCCAGCCAAGGAGAGTGAGTCAGGGAGCAGCCAAAGGAGCCCTGGAGGGCTCAGAGTCCACTCCCAGCAGAAGCCTCCCCTGGACCCCTTGGGACACCCCTTAGTGTGGGGGAGTCTGGCCTCACGATTCTTCACTCTCTCTGAGATCTTGTGGCCCCGCATGTGCAGAGCCAGGAATGGACCCAGGGGCTCACACACGCCCACTGGCCAGCGCGGCCGTCTTCCTCTCTCTCTACTGACCAGTCAGCTTCAGCCACCTCACAAGGGGCACCGCTGCCACTCCCTGCGCCACCCCCCCCACACACACGTGTCTCCTGGGCCTCCCACAGTTTCCGTGGCCTCGTCCCCTCATCCTTGTCCAGATGCCTTCTGAACCTGATGATTATCTGTTCACTCAACTGAAATGTTCTGTACAAAGCACACCTACCTCCTCCTTCCTGACATGCTGCACTGTCTCTCCACTTGCAGACGAGTGCTCGGGAGTCGAACAAGGTGGGATGTGCCGAGAGAGAGAGAGAGAGAGAGAGAGAGAGAGAGAGAGAGAGAGACAGAGACAGAGAGGGAGAGGGAGAGAGAGAGACAGAGACAGAGACAGAGACAGAGAGACAGAGAGAGAGACAGAGAGAGACAGAGAGAGAGAAGAAGGCTTAAGGTACATGCCTGTGTGCAGCCAGCCCCTGTTTGATTCCTGATGCCTCATGGTCTGAGAATCACCGGGCGCAGGCCTGGAGGCCCTGAGCAGAGCAGAGTCAGCTCCCCGAGGTATCTCAGTACCACCTGACTGGTCTCCTGGGGACTCTCCCACACCCCCAAGCCTAAGGAGCACCATATTCTCAGGCCCTCACTTTGAGCTCCCAGCCTGGGAGGCCAAGAACTGCCTGCCAGGGGGTCCCGGGATTCCTGAGTACTGTTGGGGAGTTCCCCGGCCCCCTCCAGGAATGAGACATGCAGTGAGATAAATGGGGGAAGAAGCTTCCAAGCAAACAAGTGTTGAGGTCTGATGAGGGGAAAGGGACGGGGAATAGCGACAGCAGCAGGGTGGGATGAGGCTGGAGGAATAGCGATAGCAGCAGGGTGGGATGAGGCTGGAGGAAAGGCACCGGTGAGCTAATATTATGAGCCTCTCAGTCAGAACACAGAGTCTGGGTGCTGTTTAGTTATTTATTTACTTTCAGGGTGGGGGGCCCTACCATGTGGGGTGCTGGGGAGCAAACCCAGGTTGGCCACATGCAAGACAAGAGCCCCACCTGCTGTACTCTCTTTCTGGCCCCGGTGTTATTTGTTTATTTTTGTTTTGGGTCACACCCAGCAGGGTTCAGAGGTCCGTGTGATGCTGAGGATCAAACTCCCCCACACATTCAGTGCATCGAATTCTTTCTCCAACCCAAGGCCTACTGTTATTTATGGTTTGGGGGCCACAGACAGCTACGCTCAGGAGCTACTTCCAACTTTGTATTCTTGGTAATGCTCAGAGAACCACGTAGCTGAGGATTTTGAGCCTGGGCCTCCCATCTGCAACGGACATTGAGCCCGTTAAGCTATCTCTCCAGCCCATCTGGGTGTTCACTTAAGAGCAATGAAAAATGTTGACAGATTCTAGGTAGGCAAAAGAATTTGAGACAAGGGGTGGGGGAGGCCTCTCAGTGTTCAAGCGACCTCGAAGGCCACTCCCACTGATACTCAGCCAACAGGGCCAGGTGGTTCAATGCTCCAGCCCGGCCATGTGACACTGCTCAGACCCACCAGTGCTGGGGGCTCAGCAGGACCACCTGGCAGTGCTCAGAGTCCCAGGGGCCAGGTTCAAGGTCTCGTGCATACCAGACACATACTCTAGCTGTTGAAGCCTTTTTGCCTGGCCCAGGAGAGAGAAATTGTATAAGCCACTTCCTGCTGTTGAATGATAAGTGCGTTAGACAGCATCAACTCTGATGCTCTGGTGTAGGTGCAGGGGGACGCCGCGGGCACCTTTCTCCTGAAGCCTTCCCAGGAGCCTCTTCCACACTCCTGGGTCCCTACCTCCTACTGTGGCATTGCCATGTGTCCAGAACCTGCCACTGGAGACCTGGGGTATCTTTCCCTTTTGAGGAGAGAGGTTGGGGCCACACCCTGCGGTGCTCAGGGCTTACTTCTGGCTCTAGGTGAGACGTGGGACACCATTTTTGGTGCTGGGGACTCAAATCCGGATGGAAGGTTTGCAAAGCAAGAGCCTTACCCACTGTACCCTCTCTCCGACTCCATGGAGTATTTTTTCCCATTGCATTTGGAGGGAAGGAAAATGAATATCCTACCCATAACTCTGAGCTCTTGGACAGTCTAATAAGGGGAAAACTACAAGATGTTTGATAAAAGGCATGCTTCCATATACAGGTAGGGATTGGGGGATGGAGTGACTTAGAATTCAGGGTTAACTGCCATCTGAAAGGAATGGCGAGATTGGTCTAAGTTTATCTGGGGTGGGGGGAGCACACTCTGCAGTGCTCCAGGGCTGCTGCCAACTCTGCTCAAGGACATTCCCAGTGGTGCTCGGGGAACCATGAGGTGCTGGGAATCAAACCCAGGTCTTTTTTTTTTTTTTTTTTTTGCTTTTTGGGTCACACCCGGAAATGCACAGGGGTTACTCCTGGTTCTACACTCAGAAATTACTCCTGGCAGTGCTCAGTGTACTATATGGGATGCTGGGATTCGAACCCGGGTCGGCTGAGTGCAAGGCAAATGCCCTACCCGCTGTGCTATCACTCCAGCCCCAAACCTAGGTCTTTCCTTGCACTTGGCCTATTATCTCTCCAGCACTAAATCTAGGCCTCTGGGATAATTGAATGATTTTTTTTTTAGGGAAGATGAGTGGGTCCTTAGAACAGACCTGAGATATCACAGTTTATGACAGAATCTGAGTGTGACATCCACAGCTGCCCCCTTTTCTGTGTCACAGTCAGGATTTTAGAACCTGTATCATCCTTTGGGAAGCTCTGTCTATAAATACGGGAGTTCAGAGAAAGTGCCTTTATGCGTTTGTTGATTTTTCTTTTCTTTCCCAGGCAGTGGGAGGCTACTACCCATGATACTCAGCTGGGTGCTGTTCATGCCCATGAGGGCACCTGGTGATGCTCAGAGGACCGTGTGGCACGGGGAATTGAATCCCGGGTCTCAGCGTGCCAGGCCTGTGCTCCAGTCCTTTGAGCCTCCTAAGCTGTTTTTCAGATGTTTCCAACACAAAGTAATCAATCAATATGCCAAGGTAGTGTGCTTGGGCTTCCCCTCCCCCCGCCCCGCACGGTCAGTCACCAGTGTCCACTTTCTAAGTTTTCTGGTTCCACTTTCTAAGTTTTCTGAGAATCTTCCTCTTTAGTCTGCATCTGTTTTTATTGTCCTCATTTAGGCTCCAGTAAGTGGGCTGTCGGTGAGTTCCCTCTCTTTCATTCCTATGGGTTGAATTGTGTCCCCTCTAATGAGGGACAGCTATGTGGAAGTCCTAAGCCCCAGCACTTCATAACGTGACCAGTGGAAATATGGTCACTGCAGATGGAATGAGCTAAGAGGTTGGGCCAGGGAGAGACACGGTACAGGGGTTATGGTGCTTGTCTTGCATGTAACTGATTAGTTCTGCGCCCAACACTGCCAGGAGTGATCCCTGAGCACAGAGCCAGGAATAAGCCCTAAGCACTGCCATGAGTGACCTAGCCACCCTCCCCTTTTTGCCACCCCCCAAAAAAAGAGGAGCCAAAGAAATAGCTCAACAGGCTGAGTGCCTGCTTTGCATGTGGGTGACCGGGTTCATCCCCAGTATCTTTGTCCTCCAAGCACTGCCAAGAGGATGTGGTGGCTCAGGTCATGTGCTGCTGAGGATTACCCAGGCTACCCCTGCGGTGCTCTGTGGGGAGGAAGGGGTCTGGGCTGTACCTGGTGATGGGGGTCATGTGGTGCCAGGGATTGAATGAGGTCAGCTGCATGCAAACCTCTGTACTGTATCTCTAATTCCAGAACTTTTCCTTTTTAAAATACCAACTTTGTGGTCCTTTTTTACAGCAGGCATAGAGGCTACAACACTCATAACTTTAAGTTCTAAACTAGCCACAGAGAGAAACTGCAATGAATCTACCATGCAGACATAAAATTTCTATGGGTATGACAGGGGAGATACTGCAAGCAAGATCTGGCCATGGACCACTCCAGATGGGAGGAGGTGCCGTCCCTCCACCTGCCCCTAGGAATCCCAGAGTCCACCATCTTCTAGAACTCAACAAAAGCTCCAGGCATGTGGTGACAATGGTGGGAAATGCCAGGTCTCATGGGGCAG